>NC_060177.1:90537730-90541546 GCF_021184085.1 Oncorhynchus gorbuscha
TGTAGTGGGCTTCTAACCTTAACTGTGTTCTAGAATCTAGTGGGCTTCTAACCTTAACTGTGTTCTAGAATCTAGTGTTCTTCTAACCTTAACTGTGTTCTAGAATGTAGTGGGCTTCTAACCTTAACTGTGTTCTAGAATCTAGTGGGCTTCTAACCTTAACTGTGTTCTCGAATCTAGTGTGCTTCTAACCTTAACTGTGTTCTAGAATCTAGTGTTCTTCTAACCTTAACTGTGTTCTAGAATGTAGTGGGCTTCTAACCTTAACTGTGTTCTAGAATCTAGTGTTCTTCTAACCTTAACTGTGTTCTAGAATGTAGTGGGCTTCTAACCTTAACTGTGTTCTAGAATCTAGTGGGCTTCTAACCTTAACTGTGTTCTCGAATCTAGTGTGCTTCTAACCTTAACTGTGTTCTAGAATCTAGTGTTCTTCTAACCTTAACTGTGTTCTAGAATCTAGTGGGCTTCTAACCTTAACTGTGTTCTCGAATCTAGTGTGCTTCTAACCTTAACTGTGTTCTAGAATCTAGTGGGCTTCTAACCTTAACTGTGTTCTAGAATCTAGTGTGCTTCTAAACTTGCATGTGTTCTAGAATCTAGTGTGTTTCTAAACTTGCATGTGTTCTAGAATCTAGTGTTCTTCTAACCTTAACTGTGTTCTAGAATGTAGTGGGCTTCTAACCTTAACTGTGTTCTAGAATCTAGTGGGCTTCTAACCTTAACTGTGTTCTAGAATCTAGTGGGCTTCTAACCTTAACTGTGTTCTCGAATCTAGTGTGCTTCTAACCTTAACTGTGTTCTAGAATCTAGTGTGTTTCTAAACTTGCATGTGTTCTAGAATCTAGTGTGTTTCTAACCTTGCATGTGTTCTAGAATCTAGTGTTCTTCTAACCTTAACTGTGTTCTAGAATGTAGTGGGCTTCTAACCTTAACTGTGTTCTAGAATCTAGTGTTCTTCTAACCTTAACTGTGTTCTAGAATCTAGTGTGTTTCTAACCTTGCATGTGTTCTAGAATCTAGTGCACTTCTAACCTTAACTGTGTTCTAGAATCTAGTGTGTTTCTAAACTTGCATGTGTTCTAGAATCTAGTGTTCTTCTAACCTTAACTGTGTTCTAGAATCTAGTGTTCTTCTAACCTTAACTGTGTTCTAGAATGTAGTGGGCTTCTAACCTTAACTGTGTTCTAGAATCTAGTGTTCTTCTAACCTTAACTGTGTTCTAGAATCTAGTGTTCTTCTAACCTTAACTGTGTTCTAGAATGTAGTGGGCTTCTAACCTTAACTGTGTTCTAGAATCTAGTGTGTTTCTAAACTTGCATGTGTTCTAGAATCTAGTGTTCTTCTAACCTTAACTGTGTTCTAGAATCTAGTGTTCTTCTAACCTTAACTGTGTTCTAGAATGTAGTGGGCTTCTAACCTTAACTGTGTTCTAGAATCTAGTGTTCTTCTAACCTTAACTGTGTTCTAGAATCTAGTGTTCTTCTAACCTTAACTGTGTTCTAGAATGTAGTGGGCTTCTAACCTTAACTGTGTTCTAGAATCTAGTGGGCTTCTAACCTTAACTGTGTTCTAGAATCTAGTGTTCTTCTAACCTTAACTGTGTTCTACAATGTAGTGGGCTTCTAACCTTAACTGTGTTCTAGAATCTAGTGGGCTTCTAACCTTAACTGTGTTCTCGAATCTAGTGTGCTTCTAACCTTAACTGTGTTCTAGAATCTAGTGTTCTTCTAACCTTAACTGTGTTCTAGAATGTAGTGGGCTTCTAACCTTAACTGTGTTCTAGAATCTAGTGTTCTTCTAACCTTAACTGTGTTCTAGAATGTAGTGGGCTTCTAACCTTAACTGTGTTCTAGAATCTAGTGGGCTTCTAACCTTAACTGTGTTTCTCGAATCTAGTGTGCTTCTAACCTTAACTGTGTTCTAGAATCTAGTGTTCTTCTAACCTTAACTGTGTTCTAGAATCTAGTGGGCTTCTAACCTTAACTGTGTTCTCGAATCTAGTGTGCTTCTAACCTTAACTGTGTTCTAGAATCTAGTGGGCTTCTAACCTTAACTGTGTTCTAGAATCTAGTGTGCTTCTAAACTTGCATGTGTTCTAGAATCTAGTGTGTTTCTAAACTTGCATGTGTTCTAGAATCTAGTGTTCTTCTAACCTTAACTGTGTTCTAGAATGTAGTGGGCTTCTAACCTTAACTGTGTTCTAGAATCTAGTGGGCTTCTAACCTTAACTGTGTTCTAGAATCTAGTGGGCTTCTAACCTTAACTGTGTTCTCGAATCTAGTGTGCTTCTAACCTTAACTGTGTTCTAGAATCTAGTGTGTTTCTAAACTTGCATGTGTTCTAGAATCTAGTGTGTTTCTAACCTTGCATGTGTTCTAGAATCTAGTGTTCTTCTAACCTTAACTGTGTTCTAGAATGTAGTGGGCTTCTAACCTTAACTGTGTTCTAGAATCTAGTGTTCTTCTAACCTTAACTGTGTTCTAGAATCTAGTGTGTTTCTAACCTTGCATGTGTTCTAGAATCTAGTGCGCTTCTAACCTTAACTGTGTTCTAGAATCTAGTGTGTTTCTAAACTTGCATGTGTTCTAGAATCTAGTGTTCTTCTAACCTTAACTGTGTTCTAGAATCTAGTGTTCTTCTAACCTTAACTGTGTTCTAGAATGTAGTGGGCTTCTAACCTTAACTGTGTTCTAGAATCTAGTGTTCTTCTAACCTTAACTGTGTTCTAGAATCTAGTGTTCTTCTAACCTTAACTGTGTTCTAGAATGTAGTGGGCTTCTAACCTTAACTGTGTTCTAGAATCTAGTGGGCTTCTAACCTTAACTGTGTTCTAGAATCGAGTGTTCTTCTAACCTTAACTGTGTTCTAGAATGTAGTGGGCTTCTAACCTTAACTGTGTTCTAGAATCTAGTGGGCTTCTAACCTTAACTGTGTTCTCGAATCTAGTGTGCTTCTAACCTTAACTGTGTTCTAGAATCTAGTGTTCTTCTAACCTTAACTGTGTTCTAGAATGTAGTGGGCTTCTAACCTTAACTGTGTTCTAGAATCTAGTGTTCTTCTAACCTAACCTTAACTGTGTTCTAGAATGTAGTGGGGCTTCTAACCTTAACTGTGTTCTAGAATCTAGTGGGCTTCTAACCTTAACTGTGTTCTCGAATCTAGTGTGCTTCTAACCTTAACTGTGTTCTAGAATCTAGTGTTCTTCTAACCTTAACTGTGTTCTAGAATCTAGTGGGCTTCTAACCTTAACTGTGTTCTCGAATCTAGTGTGCTTCTAACCTTAACTGTGTTCTAGAATCTAGTGGGCTTCTAACCTTAACTGTGTTCTAGAATCTAGTGTGCTTCTAAACTTGCATGTGTTCTAGAATCTAGTGTGTTTCTAAACTTGCATGTGTTCTAGAATCTAGTGTTCTTCTAACCTTAACTGTGTTCTAGCTTCTAACCTTAACTGTGTAGAATCTAGTGGGCTTCTAACCTTAACTGTGTTCTAGAATCTAGTGGGCTTCTAACCTTAACTGTGTTCTAGAATCTAGTGGGCTTCTAACCTTAACTGTGTTCTCGAATCTAGTGGGCTTCTAACCTTAACTGTGTTCTAGAATCTAGTGGGCTTCTAACCTTAACTGTGTTCTAGAATCTAGTGGGCTTCTAACCTTAACTGTGTTCTCGAATCTAGTGTGCTTCTAACCTTAACTGTGTTCTAGAATCTAGTGGGTTCTTAACTGTGTTCTAGAATCTAGTGGGCTTCTAACCTTAACTGTGTTCTAGTGTGAACTGTGTTCTAGTGGGCTTCTAACCTTAACTGTGTTCTCGAATCTA
>NC_060177.1:90541646-90552051 GCF_021184085.1 Oncorhynchus gorbuscha
GATGCACGAGAGTATGGAGGCTCATTTAACAACTGATACGTTTCACTTCTATTTACTACTATCTATGGGTTGACTGTGTGTCTATGGGTTGACTGTGTATCTGTGGGTTGACTGTGTATCTGTGGGTTGACTGTGTATCTGTAGGTTGACTGCCTATCTATGGGTTGACTGCCTATCTATGGGTTGACTGTCTATCTATGGGTTGACTGCCTATCTATGGGTTGACTGCCTATCTATGGGTTGACTGCCTATCTATGGGTTGACTGCCTATCTATGGGTTGACTGCCTATCTATGGGCTGACTGTGTATCAATGTGTTGACTGTATAAGTTTATTTTATTCTATTTTACCTTTATTTAACTTGGCAAGTCAGTTAAGAACACATTCTTATTTTCAATGACGGCCTAGGAACAGTGGGTTAACTGCCTGTTCAGGGGCAGAACGACAATTTGTACCTTGTCAGCTCAGGGATATGAACTTACATGCTAGGTTACAGCTGGTCACTAGTCCAACGCTCTAACCACTAGGCTACCCTGCCGCCCCATTAGCAGGGCTCTTTCAATCCCTCCCCTGTATGCCATCTGTTTTTAAGGTGTCGCTAACAATGCAAACCAAAATGGGAGTTAACTTGGTGCTAGTCCGTGCAGTCCTGCAGACGGCTGTTGACTGTTAAAAAGTGTACAAGTCGTGTCAGCTTCGGGTTTTTATTGTCGCAAGACCAAACCTGGAGTGTACACTCACGTCTAAATACCAGGACTGGATCAATACAACCATCCAAACCGCTGGCTGATTTAGCCAACTTCTGTCTATTCTGAAAAACATTGATATACTGTGAGGAAAAATGCCATTTAATAGAACTATTTTTTAGCAACTGGAAAAAACAAAGTGTCTTGCTCCTTAAATATGAATTAATATCATTATTATCATTATTATAATTAATCATTATCATTATTATAATAATTAATATCATCATTATTATTAATATAATAACAATTATTATTATTATTATAATTAATATAATTATAATTATTGTTATATTATATATATATATTATATTAAATATATATTATATATTTCCCATGCCAATAAAGCCCTTGAATTGAAAAGGACCGAGAGTGCTGCCACGTTCAAAACAGCTCAGAACTGGGAAGTTGGACATTTCCGACTTCAGTGCATTCAAAACAACTGGGAACTCCGACTGGGAAAAATCAACTAGGGAACTTGGGCCTCTTTCTAGAGCTCCGACTGGAAAAAATCAATTAGGGAACTTGGGCCTCTTTCTAGAGCTCCGACGGGGAAAAGTCCAACGAGGGAACTTGGGCCTCTTTCTAGAGCTCCGACTTTCCTACCTGAAGATCACTGTGTGTCGTGATTTGACCTCGTATTCTTCTGAGTTCCAGTTGTTTTGAACGTGGCTTGCATCTACAGGGGTCAGGAGGCGATCAGAGACACACCCACCTACCCAGAGGACCAATCAGACTGACACATGAACCTTTTAACCCCTCACCCCTGCAGCCCGATTGGGTTTCCTGGGTAAATAACACTCTCACTTTCCACAAACTAACTCAGACTGTAAAACAAATAGCTCACCTGAAGTGCAGACCAAACCTATTTATGTTTTCGCTTTATTTAACCAGGCAAGTCAGTTATGAAGAAATTCTTATTTTTCAGTTCGGCCCTAGGAACAGTGGGTTAACTGGTCTGGAACAGTGGGTTAACTGGTCTAGGAACAGTGGGTTAGCTTTGGTCTAGGAACAGTGGAGTTAACTGGTCTAGGAACAGTGGGTTAACTGGTCTAGGAACAGTGGAGTTGGTCTAGGATCCGGTGGGTTAACTGGTCTAGGATCAGTGGGTTAACTGGTCTAGGATCAGTGGGTTAACTGGTCTAGGAACAGTGGGTTAACTGGTCTAGGAACAGTGGGTTAACTGGTCTAGGAACAGTGGGTTAACTGGTCTAGGAACAGTGGGTTAACTGGTCTAGGAACAGTGGGTTAAATGCCTCGTTCAGGGGCAGAACGACAGATTTTTACCTTGTCAGCTCAGGGATTCGATCTTGCAACCTTTCGGTTACTAGTCCAACACTCTTAACCACTAGGCTACCTAATTTAGATTATAGTTATCTAGAGATATTTTTTGGAACCCTATCGAGGTCATTCATCTACCCGTCCTCAAGGTGTCCAATTATGTCAATGACCCATTCACCTTGTGTCCCAGCTCCCTAATGAAAAGGATGAGTAGTGGATGACCCATTCACCTTGTGTCCCAGCTCCCTAATGAAAAGGATGAGTAGTGGATGACCCACTCACCTTGTGTCCCAGCTCCCTAATGAAAAGGATGAATAGTGGATGTGTCACGAGTCCGACCGAGGGTGTTTCCCCTTCCCGGGCGGGTGGAGCTCGGCGGTCGTCGTCACCGGCCTATTAGCTGCCACTGATTGTTTTTCCTCCACCTCCTTGTATGTTTAGTGGTAGCACCTGTTCATGTTTAATTAGTTTGTCTTTATTAGACAGCCGGCCCGCCTGGTTGTTGTGCGGGATTATTTCATTGTAACCTTCGGCACTGTTGTAGAGGTACATGTTTAGTGCCTAGTCGTGATTTTTTTTTTTCCATTGTACTTTTTCCCCTGTGTTTGGGAACGTTACTTTTGTGAGCACCCTGTGGTGCGTTGGTGCTAGTAAAAGACGCACAGCATTGAACTCTGTCTCCTGCATTTGACTCCACACCCACGACACCCGGAGCATTACAGGATGCGTCATATTCCTTTTAAAAACACGGAAATAGTTCCAATGGGTTTTAACCCCGTACATTTTCACATTTAGAATTTTTTTATCAATTAATTGTTACTTTGGCGTGATTATTTTCATAGCCGTGTAATTCTCTCTCGGACAATGTGCATTTTATCAATATATTCGCCTCAATTTACTCTCAAATTCGCAAGGATAATTATTGATTAAAAAAATGACCTTGTCCGAGAGATTTGCAAGGTTATCAAAGATCACGCCAGAAGCAATGTAACCAACTTCACATAACCCCCCAGAAGAGGGGGCATGGACATCAACACGTCAGATTGACTTGTTTTTTATCTGCAGTAAAGATATAAAACAGTGAAGACATTCATTAAAACAGGACTTTCACAGCCACACGTTCACTGCTCTCAGACTGAAGAGCAGACAGACCCAACTTCCCAAATAAGGAAGGAGCACTCCGAAACCCACTAGTTGTTCTTTCAAAGAAAATGGTTAATCCTGAAGACCTCTCGTATTGCCAACCTTACTACAATGGCAGCAAATATTTGTATGAATCCGACAACACATAACGAAACTTTATTTTTCTTGAAGTGAATGGTTTCACCCACTACTCTACCCGCGACCTGCGGTGTTCTTTGATATCTACATCGCGCAGGAGGTTGGATGGAAACTCTAAATGTTCACTCTGTCACACCTACACGAAACACAGACCAGACCGTATAGTTCTAAAATCCCTGATGGAAAAATGATTAGTGTAAAAACGATTGGAACCATTTCGGGGTTTTATGACTCCATACTGTGTTACTCAATAGCCTTGATCTAGATCAGTAATTCTGTTGTAGCCCTGAACCAGCTCACTTGATTCACCCAATCAAGGGCTTGATGATTAGTTGATAAATTGAATCAGGTGTGATAGATCAAACACGTGGAAAAGCTCAATTGCACACTCCTCACTTCCTCTCTCCCTTCTCTAAACCCATTGGAGTTTGTCATCCAATGGGTTTTGAGAAGGAGGTGAAGATGCAATATGGAACATTCAGCGATGATGGAAGCATTGTGTGAATCTGTTGTCTCCAGTACAGTTGGTGAGAATGACCAGAGGATGGTAAAGAAGAGGGAGTAAAAAGGGATGAAATTAACAGCAGTTTATGGTTGGAGTGTGATTCACGAGAATTCCTAAACCAACTCACCCCCTAGACCTCCTTACCTCCTAGACCTTCTCACCCTCCTCGACCTCCTCACCCTACTAGACCACTTCACCCTCCTAGACCATCTCACCCTCCTAGACCATCTCACCCTCCTAGACCACCTCTCCCTCCTAGACCACCTCACCCTCCTAGACCACCTCACCCTCCTAGACCACTTCACCCTCCTAGACCATCTCACCCTCCTAGACCATCTCACCCTCCTAGACCACCTCTCCTCCTAGACCACCTCACCCACCTAGACCTCCTCACCCTCCTAGACCACCCCTCTCCCTCCTAGACCACCTCACCCTCCTCTCCCTCCTAGACCACCTCTCCCTCCTCTCCTTCCTAGAACCACCTCACACCTCTCCCTCCTAGACCACCTCACCCCTCCTAGACCACCTCACCCACCTAGACCTCCTCACCCTCCTAGAACCACCTCTCCTCCTAGACCACCTCACCCCTCCTCTCCTCCCTAGACCACCTCACCCTCCTCTCCCCTAGACCACCTCTCCTCTAGGACCACCTCACCCTCCTCTCCCTCCTAGACCACCTCACCCTCCTCTCCCTCCTAGACCACCTCACCCACCTCTCCATCCTAGACCACCTCACCCACCTCTCCTCCTAGACCACCTCACCCTCATAGGGAAAATAACGAGTGAAAGGTGAAACCTCTGTCAATGATGTAACTTTCTTGTGTAACTGAGTCATTGGGTTTTCATATGAATGGAATGACTTAGCTGTTCTGTCTCTACTATTGGTGAACATATTCTCTTCTTCAACAGACTGAGTGGGCTAACGGTGTTTATGATGTACTTCTATATTAGAAACTAAACTAGACAGCTAGACTAGACTAACTTTTTGTGGACCGAGGGTCATTTTGTAAAGCTCTCCATACTACTGGAGAACATTCTAAACTCTTGTTTCTCCTTTTATAATTTTTCTTGTCATTGTCATCTTGTTTTACACATTCAGTCCTCTTGTTTGAATGAAATTGGAATTTAATGTGTTGAATGGTGACTTTTAAGTAAAATGGTAGAAGATGTGACCGTGTGTGTGTGTGTGTGTGTGTGTGTGTGTGTGTGTGTGTGTGTGTGTGTGTGTGTGTGTGTGTGTGTGTGTGTGTGTGTGTGTGTGTGTGTGTGTGTGTGTGTGTGTGTGTGTGTGTGTGTGTGTGTGTGTGTGTGTGTTTTCCACTTTGAGTGAACATCAGACCACATCCTCTAGTATAAAGAAGAGAGATCAGAGAGCATCACAGCACAGTAGACCCCTGAACTACTGAGGTTACATCAGTTAAATAACCATGATCCTCTCCACAGCAGCCAGTTTCTGGACCTCTGCCATGATCCTTCTATATCTGCACTCAGGTAGGTGTGTGTTTGTGTGTTTATGTTATCTGACAAATATATATATATATGATTATTTCTCTAATTAGTTAGTGTTGGTGTTTTGTCCAATGCTCCTAGGTGACTGTGCAGAGATCATTGGTGGAAAGGAGGTGAAGCCTCACTCCTTACCCTACATGGCTCTACTGGAGGACAACAAAGGAAACAAAATGTGTGGAGGAATCCTGATCCACCAGCAATGGGTTCTGACTGCGGCCCACTGTACTGAGTAGGTCCAATATCTGTCACACCCGAGGGCTCTCTATGGTGTTTTAGGTCAGGCGTGACGAGGGGGTTCTAGGTATTATATTTCTATGTTGGTGTGTGTGTGTATGGTTCCCAATTGGAGGCAGCTGATAGTCGTTACCTCTAATTGGGGATCATACTTAGTTTGTCCTTTTTCCCAGCTGCGATGTGGGATATTGTTTTGTATGAGTGCGATGTAGTTCACAATCATTATGTCGTCGGTTTTGGAAGTGTCACTATCTTTAAAATGTGGAACTCTACTCACGCTGCTCCTTGGTCCAATTATTCACACGACGGTCGTGACAATATCAGTGTTGTTGTCCTTGTACAGATGCTGTCACTGTAATGACACTGTTGCTTAGCAACTCCGTCTCAAATGTTGGATTTTTTTAACATTGTGATTCTGAGATTGTGTCATTGTAGTTGTTGGGCTGCTTCCTTCAGCTGATCTAACCAGAAGGTTGTGTTTCTGTCTGAAGCATAACAAGGTGTTTCTAGGGGTCCACCCATCAAACAGGAGGAGAAGGAGACTAGACAGGTCCGTAAGGTGAAAGGTCGCGTCCTCATCCCTGTTATGACCCCGAATTCAAAGTCAACGACATCATGCTGCTGAAGGTCAGTCACTACCGTGGTGTCAGCCATTATTCAAAATCTAGAGACTGTTGAAGGACAATTACACGACCCTCCTTCTTCTATCCAGTTGGATAAGAAAGTAAAGCAGACTAAGGCGGTGAGACCTCTAGCGTTACCTGTCCCTGTGCCAGACGTCCAAGCAGGGGGACCCTGCTCAGTGTCTGGATGGGGAGCCACCGAGAACAATGCTAAAACCATGTCTGACGTCCTGAAATCTACCAACGTCACCGTGATCGACAGGAGAAAATGTAACTCTGCAGACTACTACAACATGACCCCAATCATCACCTACAGCATGCTGTGTGCCGGCTCTGTGGACAAGACCAGGGTGGACTCATGTCAGGTGTGTGTGTGTGTGTGTGTCAGAGGAGGCTGGTGGGAGGAGCTGCAGGAGGACTGACTCATTGTAATGAAATGGAATTACTGGAAAGGTGTCAGACATGGAAACCACATGTTTGACTCCATTCCATCGATGCCGTTCCAGACATTTACAATGAGCCCATCCTCCTAAAACTCCTACCAGCCTCCTGTGTGTGTGTGTGCACTTGCTGATAAAGTTGTAATATATTTTGCAGGGAGCCAATGATCAACCATTGATACATGCGTTAAACTGTATATATTGTTTGTAAATGACAAAGTAATCATGTGTGAATTGATGTGCTGTGTGTTTTCAGGGAGACTCTGGTGGCCCGTTGGTGTGTGGAGGTGAACTAAGGGGAGTCGTGTCGTTCGGTACAAAATGTGGCATCAAGACCAAACCTGGGGTGTACACACTCATATCGAAAATGTACCTGACTGGATCAACAAAACCATGAGGAAGTCACTGATTGACTGATTGATACCTGATTTCTCAATCATTTGTGAAACTATTTAATATTTTACTGAATTTGAATTACAGCTCACGTGCTGGAAGCTGTGAAGTATGTTTGAACTCTTGCCAAGCTTTGTGTGAAGATGTGCAGTGATGTAATGAGAACTTCAGGTATGTGATGTAGGTACAAAATGGGAAAATATGTGTAACCTATGTGAACTCTCGCTCTGAGACCTTGGAAGCTGCTGTTATCACAGGCTCTTTGTGGAGCGCATGGGTACCCATACTCGAGGGTGGCTGTCGTCTGGCTCTGTGTGCAGAGGGCCCTGTTCGAGCCCAGGTCGGGGCGAGGAGAGGGACGGAACCTACTGTTACATATGGATAAAGGAATTGCTGACAAAAATTAAAATGTGAAAACAAACAGACATTTCAGGTGTTTTACCATCCCTTTAAATGGACTACTATCTATTCAACCTGACATGTCAAGTCTTATTCTAGTTGGAAATAAATCACATTCGATATTTCAAGACAGGAAGTCTTTTTAAACACGGATGTCACACCGTGAGAAACTATTACGGACATTTTCAGACATTACAAAAACAATTATAATAATCCTATGGGAAGCACCTTCATGCATTTCTATAAGTATATATATATATATATATATGTTTTACAGTGGAGAACCAATGGCTTTGCGGGGCTTTTGAAACGGCGACCCCTGTTATTCATCTGGTGGTAACAAAATCCCCCCCAAAATTGTCACGTGCACCTCATCCAACAGTTGTAGACATTACTGTGAAATTCTTACAAGTCCTTAAAAAGCAGTTCAAGAAATTGAGTTAAGAAAATATTTACAAAATAAAATGTAGTGACATTTTTTATCTAAAGTAACACAAATAACAATAACGGGGCTATATACAGGGGGTACCGGTACAGAGTCAATGTGGAGGCTATATACAGGGGGTACCGGTACAGAGTCAGTGTGGAGACTATATACAGGGGATACCGGTACAGAGTCAATGTGGAGGCTATATACAGGGGGTACCGGTACAGAGTCAGTGTGGAGGCTATATACAGGGTGTACCAGTACAGAGTCAGTGTGGAGGCTATATACAGGGGGTACCGGTACAGAGTCAGTGTGGAGACTATATACAGGGGATACCGGTACAGAGTCCATGTGGAGGCTATATACAGGGGGTACCGGTACAGAGTCAATGTGGAGGCTATATACAGGGGGTACCGGTACAGAGTCAGTGTGGAGACTATATACAGGGGGTACTGGTACAGAGTCAATGTGGAGGCTATATACAGGGGGTACTGGTACAGAGTCAGTGTGGAGGCTATATACAGGGGGTACCGGTACAGAGTCAGTGTGGAGACTATATACAGGGGGTACTGGTACAGAGTCAATGTGGAGGCTATATACAGGGGGTACCGGTACAGAGTCAGTGTGGAGACTATATACAGGGGGTACTGGTACAGAGTCAATGTGGAGGCTATATACAGGGGGTACCAGTACAGAGTCAATGTGGAGGCTATATACAGGGGGTACCGGTACAGAGTCAGTGTGGAGACTATATACAGGGGATACCGGTACAGAGTCCATGTGGAGGCTATATACAGGGGGTACCGGTACAGAGTCAGTGTGGAGACTATATACAGGGGATACCGGTACAGAGTCAATGTGGAGGCTATATACAGGGGGTACTGGTACAGAGTCAATTTGGAGGCTATATACAGGGGGTACTGGTACAGAGTCAATGTGGAGGCTATATACAGGGGGTACCGGTACCGAATCAATGTGGAGGCTATATACAGGGGGTACCGGTACAGAGTCAGTGTGGAGACTATATACAGGGGATACCGGTACAGAGTCAATGTGGAGGCTATATACAGGGGGTACCGGTACAGAGTCAGTGTGGAGGCTATATACAGGGTGTACCAGTACAGAGTCAGTGTGGAGGCTATATACAGGGGGTACCGGTACAGAGTCAGTGTGGAGACTATATACAGGGGATACCGGTACAGAGTCCATGTGGAGGCTATATACAGGGGGTACCGGTACAGAGTCAATGTGGAGGCTATATACAGGGGGTACCGGTACAGAGTCAGTGTGGAGACTATATACAGGGGTACTGGTACAGAGTCAATGTGGAGGCTATATACAGGGGGTACTGGTACAGAGTCAGTGTGGAGGCTATATACAGGGGTACCGGTACAGAGTCAGTGTGGAGACTATATACAGGGGGTACTGGTACAGAGTCAATGTGGAGGCTATATACAGGGGGTACCGGTACAGAGTCAGTGTGGAGACTATATACAGGGGGTACTGGTACAGAGTCAATGTGGAGGCTATATACAGGGGGTACCAGTACAGAGTCAATGTGGAGGCTATATACAGGGGGTACCGGTACAGAGTCAATGTGGAGGCTATATACAGGGGATACCGGTACAGAGTCCATGTGGAGGCTATATACAGGGGGTACCGGTACAGAGTCAGTGTGGAGACTATATACAGGGGATACCGGTACAGAGTCAATGTGGAGGCTATATACAGGGGGTACTGGTACAGAGTCAATTTGGAGGCTATATACAGGGGGTACTGGTACAGAGTCAATGTGGAGGCTATATACAGGGGGTACCGGTACCGAATCAATGTGGAGGCTATATACAGGGGGTACCGGTACAGAGTCAGTGTGGAGACTATATACAGGGGGTACTGGTACAGAGTCAATGTGGAGGCTATATACAGGGGGTACTGGTACAGAGTCAATGTGGAGGCTATATACAGGGGATACCGGTACAGAGTCCATGTGGAGGCTATATACAGGGGGTACCGGTACAGAGTCAATGTGGAGGCTATATACAGGGGGTACCGGTACAGAGTCAGTGTGGAGACTATATACAGGGGGTACTGGTACAGAGTCAATGTGGAGGCTATATACAGGGGGTACTGGTACAGAGTCAGTGTGGAGGCTATATACAGGGGGTACCGGTACAGAGTCAGTGTGGAGACTATATACAGGGGGTACTGGTACAGAGTCAATGTGGAGGCTATATACAGGGGGTACCGGTACAGAGTCAGTGTGGAGACTATATACAGGGGGTACTGGTACAGAGTCAATGTGGAGGCTATATACAGGGGGTACCAGTACAGAGTCAATGTGGAGGCTATATACAGGGGGTACCGGTACAGAGTCAGTGTGGAGACTATATACAGGGGATACCGGTACAGAGTCCATGTGGAGGCTATATACAGGGGGTACCGGTACAGAGTCAGTGTGGAGACTATATACAGGGGATACCGGTACAGAGTCAATGTGGAGGCTATATACAGGGGGTACTGGTACAGAGTCAATTTGGAGGCTATATACAGGGGGTACTGGTACAGAGCCAA
>NC_060177.1:90552151-90559651 GCF_021184085.1 Oncorhynchus gorbuscha
TTTCCCCATTTTAGCTATTGTTGTATCAACATGTTTTGATATTGACCGTTTACAATCCAGGGTTACTACAAACAGTTTAGTCTCTTCAACTTTCTCAATTTCAACAATGATTTGTTCCAAATACAATGTGTGTTGCAGGGATTTCACTCACTGTTGTAGCTGAAGTGTATAGTGTTGAGTCATCTGAATACACAGACACACTGGCTTTACTCAAAGTCAGTGGCATGTCATTAGTAAAGATTGAAAAAAGTGAGGGGCATAGAGAGCTGCCCTGGGGAATTCCTGATTCTACTTGGATTTTGTTGGTTGAGAGGCTTCCATTAAAGAACACCCTCTGTGTTCTGTTAGACAGTTAACTCTTAATCCACAGTATAGCAGGGGGTGTTAAGCCATAACACATATGTTTTTCCAGCAACAGACTATGGTCGATAATGTCAAAATCCAAAATTAAAGGGGGTTTACTATTCTTAGGTAGGGAAATAACTTCGGCTTCCCTCCAGGCCTGAGGACAAACACTTTCTAGTAGGCTTAAACTGAAGATATGTCAAATAGGGGTGATAATATCATCCATCCAAGTTGTCAGACCCTGGTGGCTTGTCATTGTTGATAGACAATACTTTTTTCACCTCTTCCAAACTTACTTTATGGAATTCAAAATTACAATGCTTGTCTTTCATAATTTGGTCAGAAATATTTGGATGTGTAGTGTCAGCATTTGTTGCTGGCATGTCATGCCTATGTTTGCTAATCTTGCCAATGAAAAAAATCATTAAAGTAGTTGGCAATATCAAGGCTCATGCCTTGGCAGCAGCCAATGGGGATCCCTGATAAATACAAATGCACATGTTATCCAGATACTGACTGTTAGCACTTGATGGACAATAGCATCTGCCCAACAGAATGGGCTTTAGTTGAGGCAGGTGAACCTGTAGCCATATTACTTCAACAGTATTTAACATGAGATCCTCTCTAAGCTTTACAGGAATGTCGTTCTGAATATAGACCACAACACCGCCCCTGTTGGCATTTCTGTCCTTTCTGTAAATGTTGGTTTTTGGTTCCTGATAGAACCCTTTTGAGTTCCATGTAGAACCCTTTCCACAAAGGGTTCTACATGGACCCAAAAACGGTTCTACCTGGAACCAAAAAGGGTTCTTTGGTGACAGCTGAAGCTTTTTTCTAAGAGTGTAAGTATAAAATAATATACATTCTTATATTGTTTAAGCGTACAATATTTGTATTATTTATTTTCTACAGTCTTTTTTGTTCATCTTTATCAAGGTATCAAATAATTCCAGACCCCTCTGTATACCGATAGAAGTAGAATGATTCATCACACTTGGAAATTCACATTTCTGTGGTACATCTCCCTTGGACATTGTACTTCTTTGGGTAAATCTCCCTTAGACATTTTAATTATTGTGGTACATCTCCCTTAGACATGCTAATTATTGTGGTACATCTCCCATCTCCCTGGTACATCTCCCTTAGACATTCTAATTATTGTGGTACATCTCCCTTAGACATGTTAATTATTGTGGTACATCTCCCTTAGACATTCTAATTATTGTGGTACATCTCCCTTAGACATTCTAATTATTGTGGTACATCTCCCGTAGACATTCTAATTATTGTGGTACATCTCCCGTAGACATTCTAATTATTGTGGTACATCTCCCGTAGACATTCTAATTATTGTGGTACATCTCCCGTAGACATTCTAATTATTGTGGTACATCTCCCGTAGACATTCTAATTATTGTGGTACATCTACCATGGACATGCTAATTATTGTGGTACATCTCCCTTAGACATTCTAATTATTTGGGTACATTTCCCTTAGACCTTCCCATAGGCATACCATAGACACACCATTGGCAAATAACGGTGAGTCACCATTCTGTGAGTCACTTCAGATATTTGAGCAATGCAGAGACACAGTCATGGCGTAATCATGAATCAGTCAACGTGAAGAGATTGGTCAGGCTAATCTACGGTATACATATGGGTGTGCAAGACACAAACATTATTTGTTCTTTTTTGGGCAACTTCCTTCTTTCATAAACTGTTGACGTCGATGGCATGGTTCTTAGGGTTCCTCCATAACTGTTGACGTCGATGGCATGGTTCTTAGGGTTCCTCCATAATCTGTTGATGTTGACGTCGATGGCATGGTTCTTAGGGTTCCTCCATAACTGTTGACGTCGATGGCATGGTTCTTAGGGTTCCTCCATAATCTGTTGATGTTGACATCGATGGCATGGTTCTTAGGGTTCCTCCATAACTGTTGATGTCGATGGCATGGTTCTTAGGGTTCCTCCATAATCTGTTGATGTTGATGGCATGGTTCTTAGGGTTCCTCCATAATCTGTTGATGTTGATGTTGATGGCATGGTTCTTAGGGTTCCTCCATAATCTGTTGATGTTGATGGCATGGTTCTTAGGGTTCCTCCATAATCTGTTGATGTTGATGTTGATGGCATGGTTCTTAGGGTTCCTCCATAATCTGTTGATGTTGATGTCGATGACATGGTTCTTAGGGTTCCTCCATAATCTGTTGATGTTGATGGCATGGTTCTTAGGGTTCCTCCATAATCTGTTGATGTTGATGGCATGGTTCTTAGGGTTCCTCCATAATCTGTTGATGTTGATGTTGATGGCATGGTTCTTAGGGTTCCTCCATAATCTGTTGATGTTGATGGCATGGTTCTTAGGGTTCCTCCATAATCTGTTGATGTTGATGTTGATGGCATGGTTCTTAGGGTTCCTCCATAATCTGTTGATGTTGATGTCGATGGCATGGTTTTTAGGGTTCCTCCATAAACTGTTGATGTCGATGGCATGGTTCTTAGGGTTCCTCCATAATCTGTTGATGTTGATGTTGATGGCATGGTTCTTAGGGTTCCTCCATAATCTGTTGATGTTGATGTCGATGGCATGGTTCTTAGGGTTCCTCCATAATCTGTTGATGTTGATGTCGATGGCATGGTTCTTAGGGTTCCTCCATAAACTGTTGATGTTGATGTCAATGGCATGGTTCTTAGGGTTCCTCCATAATATGTTGATGTAGATGTCGATGGCATGGTTCTTAGGGTTCCTCCATAATCTGTTGATGTTGATGTCAATGGCATGGTTCTTAGGGTTCCTCCATAAACTGTTGATGTTGATGTCGATGGCATGGTTCTTAGGGTTCCTCCATAAACTGTTGATGTTGATGGCATGGTTCTTAGGGTTCCTCCATAATCTGTTGATGTTGATGTCGATGGCACGGTTCTTAGGGTTCCTCCATAATCTGTTGACGTCGATGGCACGGTTCTTAGGGTTCCTCCATAATCTGTTGATGTTGATGGCATGGTTCTTAGGGTTCCTCCATAATCTGTTGATGTTGATGGCATGGTTCTTAGGGTTCCTCCATAATATGTTGATGTAGATGTCGATGGCATGGTTCTTAGGGTTCCTCCATAATCTGTTGATGTTGATGTCAATGGCATGGTTCTTAGGGTTCCTCCATAAACTGTTGATAATATATAATAATATATGCCATTTAGCAGACGCTTTTATCCAAAGCGACTTACAGTCATGTGTGCATACATTCTACGTATGGGTGGTCCCGGGAATCGAACCCACTACCCTGGCGTTACAAGCGCCATGCTCTACCAACTGAGCTACAGAAGGACCACATTGATGTTGATGACACGGTTCTTAGGGTTCCTCCATAATCTGTTGATGTTGATGGCATGGTTCTTAGGGTTTGGCATTCCTCCATAATCTGTTGAGAATCTTCTGTTGAAATAACACCCTAGTGGTTCATCATGGATTGTGTTCTGCTGATGGCGTTCAACACCTCAGTGGTTTTAACAATTACTTTGTTTTCTTTTTAACTGTCACCTTCAATCAGGAACGTTACTTTAAAGTCCACAACGAATCGGCAGAGATACAACTATTTTTTTTTCAAATACAACACACCGATCAGAGATCATTTGAATGTAACAATACATCCTTGGCCTGCTTCCTAAATGGCTCCCTACTCCCTTCGTAGTGCACTATATACGGAACAAGAGGCCAGTCGGGATGCAGCCTTGTTGTTTTTGATGCCCCACCGTTTATAATGTATTGTGGGATGATGTGTAGACCATGTATGGAACCCGAAGGAGCATGCAGAAGAATTAACATCTTTCCCATTCATTAATTACAATTTAACTCCACTTTGATTCACCAGATAATTATACTGTTGCATTTGCTGTTAT
Source organism: Oncorhynchus gorbuscha (assembly GCF_021184085.1). Lineage (NCBI taxonomy): Eukaryota > Metazoa > Chordata > Actinopteri > Salmoniformes > Salmonidae > Oncorhynchus > Oncorhynchus gorbuscha. The sequence goes on from NC_060177.1 coordinate 90,556,399, forward strand.
CCGCAGTATTCCAATTTGATGAGGAAGGACTATTTTTTTTAATGCTAATTACGTTGTTGTTTCGGGGTGTTTGTGCAGAAACAAAAGAGGGAAAATGCATTGCTACATAATTACCGTTGTGATGAACTGATCTAGCAAAACACTACATAGCTGATTTCTTTCCTTTAATTTTGGTCTAATTGTCAGAGATGTAACAGGGCATCGCTAGCCACAGTACCAATAGAGTCACTTGCCAGTTGCCAGACTCATGACACGTTACTACCAGTAATGGTATTGGGAATATCCTTCATTTCTGGTATTCTTCTACTTCCATTCCGTGGTGTCTCATCCTAAACTATGGAGTTGTGTGATTTGCCTCGTTTCGAACAGAAACAGAAGGATCTAAGTATGATAGCCTGGTCCCAGATCTGTTTGTGCTATCTTTACAACTCCTATGGTCATTGATAGCAAGACAGCACAAACAGATCTGGGACCAGTTCTGGGTGAGGAGATAGAAGACATGGAATGTACCTCTGTCATGGAAAATGCCAAGTAGTGACATCACCTCTTTATGAGCCTACCTGCTACAAGCAGTAAGAGAGAGAGAGAGAGAGATCACTAGTTAGAGGACTACTAGAGGTGCAAGCCTGTTGCAGAGGTCTGTTAACATACTGTGATAGCTACAGACGTGTCTGTGCCAGAGGTTTAACATACTGTGATGGCTACAGACATCTGTAGAGGTCCAGAGGTCTTACTGACAGTGGTGGCTGCTTTGTGTGAAGTATTGCTGTCTCTAACTCCTTCCCCTTTGTGCTGTTGTCTGTGACCAATAATGATTGTACCATGTTTTATTCTGCTACCATGCTGTGTTGCTACCATGTTATTGTCATGTTGTGATGCTACCATGCTGTGTTGCTACCATGTTATTGTCATGTTGTGATGCTACCATGCTGTGTTGCTACCATGTTATTGTCATGTTGTGATGCTACCATGCTGTGTTTCTACCATGTTATTGTTATGTTGTGATGCTACCATGCTGTGTTGCTACCATGTTATTGTCATGTTGTGATGCTACCATGCTGTGTTGCTACCATGTTATTGTCATGTTGTGATGCTACCATGCTGTGTTGCTACCATGTTATTGTCATGTTGTGATGCTACCATGCTGTGTTTCTACCATGTTATTGTTATGTTGTGATGCTACCATGCTGTGTTGCTACCATGTTATTGTCATGTTGTGATGCTACCATGCTGTGTTTCTACCATGTTATTGTTATGTTGTGATGCTACCATGCTGTGTTGCTACCATGTTATTGTCATGTTGTGATGCTACCATGCTGTGTTGCTACCATGTTATTGTCATGTTGTGATGCTACCATGCTGTGTTTCTACCATGTTATTGTTATGTTGTGATGCTACCATGCTATGTTGCTACCATGTTATTGTTATGTTGTGATGCTACCATGCTGTGTTGTCGCCTTACTATGCTGTTGTCTTAGGTCTCTCTTTATCTAGTGTTGTGGTGTTGTCTCTCTTGCTGTGATGTGTTTTTTGTCCTAAAAATATGTGTTTATTTTTAAAACATTATCCCAGGCCCAGCAGGAGGCCTTTTGCCTTTAGGTAGGCCTTCATTGTAAATAAGAATTTGTTCATAACAGACTTGCCTAGTTAAATAAAGGTTAAATAAAATAAATAAAATAGTGAGTGTGTATATAGTGTGTATATATAGTCTAGTGCTTTGCTTTATCTTGGCCAGGTCGCAGTTGCAAATGAGAACTTGTTCTCAACTAGCCTACCTGGTTAAATAAAGGTGAAATAAAAAAATGTTTAAAAAATATGGTGTCTATATATTTATTTTATTTATTATTTAACCTTTATTTAACTAGGCAAGTAAGTTAAGAACAAATTCTTATTTACAATGACGGCCTACCACAAGACCTTCCTGCGGGGACAGGGGCTGGGATTAAAAATAAAATTGAAAAAATATATAAATATAGGACAAAACACACATCACGACAAGAGAGACAACACAACACTACATGAAGAGAGACCCGAGACAACAACATAGCAAGGCAGCAACACATGACAACACAGCATGGTAGCAACATAACATGAAAACAACATGGCAGCAACACAACATGGTAGCAAAACAAAACATGGTACAAACATTATTGGGCACAGACAACAGCACAAAGGGCAAGAAGGTAGAGAAAACAATACATCACGCAAAGCAGTCACCACTGTCAGTAAGAGTGTCCATGATTGAGTATTTAAATGAAGAGATTGAGATAAAACTGTCCAGTTTGAGTGTTTGTGCAGCTCGTTCCAGTCGCTAGCTGCAACAAACTGAAAAGAGATAGAGGAAACCAAGTCTAGATGTAACTTTAGCCTGCAGCATGGATATGTGCTGAGAGAAGGACAGTTTACCGTCTAGCCATACCTCCAAGTACTTGTATGAGGTGACTACCTGAAGCTCTAAACCCTCAGAAGTAGTGATCACACCGGTGGGCAGAGGGGCATTATTCTTACCGAACTACATGACCTTTGTTTTGGAGGTGTTCAAAACAATATTTTTTTCCTTATTTATTTTACCTTTATTTTACTAGACAACTCAGTTAATAAAGAACAAATTCATATTTTCATTGACGGCCTAGGAACAGTGGGTTAATTGCCTTGTTCAGGGGCAGAATGACAGATTTTTACCTTGTCAGCTCGGGGATTCGATGTAACAACCTTTCAGTTTCTAGTCCAACGCTCTAACCACTGGACTCTAACCACTAGGCTACCTGCCGTCCCTACACTCTAACCACTAGGCTACCTGTCGCCCCTACACTCTAACCACTAGGCTACCTGCCGTCCCTACACTCTAACCACTAGGCTACCTGCCGTCCCTAAACTCTAACCACTAGGCTACCTGCCGTCCCTACACTCTAACCACTAGGCTACTTGCCGTCCCTACACTCTAACCACTAGGCTACCTGCCCCCGCTACACTCCAACCACTAGGCTACCTGCCGCCCCTACACTCTAACCGCTAGGCTACCTGCCGCCCCTACACTCTAACCACTAGACTACTTGCCATTCCTACACTCTAACCACTAGGCTATCTGCCGCCCCTACACTCTAACCACTAGGCTACCTGCCGCCCCTACACTCTAACCACTAGGCTACCTGCCGTCCCTACACTCTAACCACTAGGCTACCTGCCGTCCCTACACTCTAACCACTAGGCTACTTGCCGTCCCTACACTCTAACCGCTAGGCTACCTGCTCCC
>NC_060177.1:90564651-90632151 GCF_021184085.1 Oncorhynchus gorbuscha
AGAAATCTAAAAACATATTTTTGCTTTGTCATTATGGGGTAATGTGTTGCATTGATGAGAAAAAAAACTACAATTTTAATCAATTTTAGAATAAGGATGTAACATAACAAAACCTGCAGAAAGTCAAGGAGTCTGAATACTTTCCGTGGGCACTGTACATAAGGTTAACCTTGAAGGTTGAGGACCGCCTGATGCAAAGTGCACATTGGATTCATGTGATAAAGATCAACTAAACATATCTCATAATAATGACTTACTATTTCATAATAATGACTCATTTCCTCATAATAATGACTTACTATCTCATAATGACACCCTATTTCATAATAATGACTCCCTATTTCATATAAATTACCTACTATCTCATAATAATGACCTACTATCTCATAATAATGACTTACTATCTCATAATAATGACTTACTATTTCATAATAATGACTCATTTCCTCATAATAATGACTTACTATCTCATAATGACACCCTATTTCATAATAATGACTCACCATTTCATATAAATTACCTACTATCTCATAATAATGACCTACTATCTCATAATAATGACTTACTATCTCATAATAATGACTTACTATCTCATAATAATGACTTACTATCTCATAATGACCTACTATCTCATAATAATGACTTACTATCTCATAATGACTTACTATCTCATAATAATGACTTACTATCTCATAATAATGACTTACTATCTCATAATAATGACTTACTATCTCATAATGACTTACTATCTCATAATAATGACTTACTATCTCATAATAATGACTTACTATCTCATAATAATGACTTACTATCTCTTAATAATGACTTACTATCTCATAATGACTTACTATCTCATAATAATGACTTACTATCTCATAATAATGACTTACTATCTCATAATAATGACTTACTATCTCATAATAATGACTTACTATCTCATAATAATGACTTCCTATCTCATAATAATGACTTACTATCTCATAATAATGACTTACTATCTCATAATAATGACTTACTATCTCATAATGACTTACTATCTCATAATAATGACTTACTATCTCATAATGACTTACTATCTCATAATAATGACTTACTATCTCATAATGACTTACTATCTCATAATGACTTACTATCTCATAATGACTTACTATCTCATAATAATGACTTACTATCTCATAATAATGACTTACTATCTCATAATAATGACCTACTATCTCATAATAATGACTTACTATCTCATAATGACTTACTATCTCATAATAATGACTTACTATCTCATAATGACTTACTATCTCATAATAATGACTTACTATCTCATAATAATGACCTACTATCTCATAATAATGACTTACTATCTCATAATGACTTACTATCTCATAATAATGACTTACTATCTCATAATAATGACCTACTATCTCATAATAATGACTTACTATCTCATAATGACTTACTATCTCATAATAATGACTTACTATCTCATAATAATGACCAACTATCTCATAATAATGACTTACTATCTCATAATAATGACTCATTGCCTCATAATAACGACTTACTATCTCATAATGACTTACTATCTCAAAATAATGACTTACTATCTCATAATAATGACTTACTATCTCATAATGACTTACTATCTCATAATAACGACTTACTATTTCATAATCATGATTTAGGCTACAATCTCATGAATCATAAAAAAATATCTTTGTGGTTGGGTAAAAAATAGAGGACTGGTGACAGCAGGATTTGGGTTTTCGTTTTGATGGTGCTGTATTCAGCATAACAAAAGATGCATCGACAGTAGGCCTAGGCTATGTTTTCATATTTAATTGGTAGCCCTCACTCTCCTCCACCCAAAAACGGCATTTTAGATAAAGACTAGGCTGCAAATTATTATAGGCTATTCACCCACTTTAAAACGACCTTTTGTTAAATAATTGTCAATATACTATTTTTAAAACTTTATTTAACTAGGAAAGTCAAGAACAAACTCTTATTTTGAAAGACGGCCTGTACAGTGGGTTAACTGCCTGTTCAGGGGGAGAATGACAGATTTGTACCTTGTCAGCTCAGGGGTTTGAATTTACTAGTCCAATGCTCTAACCACTAGGCTACTATGGACAGACATGTTGTGGTGATTGAATTGTACATAGCCTTTTGCCTTTCCCCTTTCCCCAACCCCTGAAAGACCTTACAGCAGCTGTTGGGTGTGTGCTTGCGCTCTGACAGCACTGCGACCACCCGGAGACCCACTCAACTTTACCACATCTGTTTTCACCAGGCGCATGCGCCTTTTGGAATGAACCTAACTTTTCGTGGGAGTGTGCTGCTTCGTGTAGCCTACGGGGAAGTTTTATGCAATGGAATATTGAATTGACCCAACACTTGCTGAGACTTGCTGAGGTTACAAGAGATAAAATGGTCATAGGACATTAGGAAATACTGTCGGTGACATGGGCTCTGTTATTTCCTCTATTTTGCAAGAAGGCTATATATCATTGTTGCGCTTGTAGACGTTTTGACATCTTGCTCCTCAACCGTTGCAGATGTGCGAATCGTTTTTAGTTTACTCACTGGGCCTGTTGTTCATGTGCTAGAATAATAAGTGTGTAATTTCGCTTTAGAAGTTTACTTTGCGGCCCACGACGGCAACACCGTTGAACTTGACAATGAAGGAGAAAACACGCCATCGCGCTAAATTCCACTGGACGTCTACAGCAGTAACAGCTGGCGTAATTCTGCTGAGTTTGTTTGCTTGGTCTTGTCGTGCAGAAGAAGCGTCTTGCCACGGAGCTTACGACTTATACTTTGTTTTAGATAGGTAAGTAAAACGTTCTATCACAATCTGTTTCACAGGAGTAGCTGCTTGAGTTTAGGGATGGATACAAAAAAAAACAATGTAGCTACAGTGCTACAATATAACAGTTTAACAATAACAATGTGTCCAATGTGTTTTAGATTCAAAACAAATCCTGTATATGTTTTGTCCGTTAGTTTCAGCAGCTGAAAGGTTAAATGGGTTAGTTCTGGTTGCCTGCTTATATGATATATAACGCTGGTCTAAATTTAATTAGAGGACATTCCAACAACACACACATCATCATTAGGACGGTTGAATCACGGTCAAGTTCAACTCAGGGCAGCAACGAGGAGTTATCATGAGGATGCAGGACAACTACAACATAGTCTAGTGTGTATGTTACTCCTCAACCTGTTACTCCCCAACCCTGTTACTCCTCAACCTGTTACTCCCCAACCTGTTACTCCCCACCCTGTTACTCCCCAACCCTGTTACTCCCCAACCCTGTTACTCCCCAACCTGTTACTCCCCAACCTGTTACTCCCCACCCTGTTACTCCCCACCCTGTTACTCCCCAACCTGTTACTCCCCAACCCTGTTACTCCCCAACCTGTTACTCCCCACCCTGTTACTCCCCACCCTGTTACTCCCCAACCTGTTACTCACCAACCCTGTTACTCCCCACCCTGTTACTCACCAACCCTGTTACTCCCCAACCTGTTACTCCCCAACCTGTTACTCCCCAACCTGTTACTCCCCAACCTGTTACTCCCCACCCTGTTACTCACCAACCCTGTTACTCACCAACCCTGTTACTCACCAACCCTGTTACGCCTCAACCCTGTTACTCCCCACCCTGTTACTCCCCAACCCTGTTACTCCCCAACCTGTTACTCCCCAACCTGTTACTCCCCAACCTGTTACTCCCCACCCTGTTACTCACCAACCCTGTTACTCCCCAACCCTGTTACTCCCCACCCTGTTACTCACCAACCCTGTTACTCCTCAACCCTGTTACTCCCCAACCTGTTACTCCCCAACCTGTTACTCCCCAACCTGTTACTCCCCACCCTGTTACTCACCAACCCTGTTACTCACCAACCCTGTCACTCCTCAACCCTGTTACTCCCCACCCTGTTACTCCCCACCCTGTTACTCCCCAACCCTGTTACTCCCCACCTTGTTACTCCCCACCCTGTTACTCCCCACCCTGTTACTCCCCAACCTGTTACTCCCCACCCTGTTACTCCCCAACCTGTTACTCCCCACCCTGTTACTCCCCAACCTGTTACTCCCCACCCTGTTACTCACCAACCCTGTGCACGCATTATAAGTCAATTTGGATAAAATTGTCTGCTGAATGGCATATACGGTATAAAAAAATGACCTCCAGCAGGCCATAAATGTGCATGTGTCTGCTCAAACAGTCAGAAACAGACTCCATGAGGATGCTATGAGGGCCCGACGTCCACAGGTGGGGGTTGTGCTTACAGCCCACACCGTGCAGGACGTTTGGCATTTGCCAGAGAACACCAAGATTGGCAAATTCGCCACTGGTGCCCTTTGCTCTTCACAGATGAAAACAGGTTCACACTGAGCACATGTGACAGACGTGACAGAGTCTGGAGACGCCGTGGAGAACGTTCTGCTGCCTGCAACATCCTCCAGCATGACTGGTTTGGTAGCATGACTGGTTTGGTAGTGGGTCAGTCATGGTGCGGGGTGGCATTTCTTTGGGTGGCCGCACAGCCCTCCATGTGCTCCCCAGAGGTAGCCTGACTGCCATTAGGTACCGAGATGAGATCCTCAGACCCCTTGTGAGACCATATGCTGGTGCGGTTGGCCCTGGGTTCCTCCTAATGCAAGACAATGCTAGACCTCATGTGGCTGGAGTGTGTCAGCAGTTCCTGCAAGAGGAAGGCATTGATGCTATGGCCTGGCCCGCTCGTTCCCCAGACCTGAATCCAATTGAGCACATCTGGGATATCATGTCTCGCTCCATCCACCAACGCCACGTTGCACCACAGACTGTCCAGGAGTTGGCGGATGCTTTAGTCCTGGTCTGGGAGGAGATCCCTCAGGAGACCATCCGCCACCTCATCAGGAGCATGCCCAGGCGCTGTAGGGAGGTCATACAGGCACGTGGAGGCCACACACACTACTGAGCCTCATTTTGACTTGTTTTAAGGACAAAGTTGGATCAGTCTGTAGTGTGGTTTTCCACTTTAATTTTAGTGTTACTCCAAATCCAGACCTCCATGGGTTGATACATTTGATTTCCATTGATAATTTTTGTGTTATTTTACACATTCAACTATGTAAAGAAAAAAGTATTTAATAAGAATATTTCATTCATTCAGATCTAGGATGTGTTATTTTAGTGTTCCCTTTTATTTTTTTGAGCAGTGTATATAATCTTAAATCATTGGTCTAGAACACATGCAGCTGACTCATGTTATGCACAGTCAGCAGCACACCTCAATGTTAAACCTATGTTTTGATGCACTGCAGAAGGCTCCCTCTTTGTGTTATCAGTACAGTAACCAGAACTATATCACCATCACTGTATACTATATCACCATCACTGTAAACTATGTCAACATCACTGTAAACTATATCACCATCACTGTATACTATATCACCATCACTGTAAACTATATCACCATCACTGTAAACTATATCACCATCACTGTAAACTATATCACCATCACTGTAAACTATATCACCATCACTGTAAACTATATCACCATCACTGTAAACTATATCACCATCACTGTATACTATATCACCATCACTGTAAACTATATCACCATCACTGTAAACTATATCACCATCACTGTAAACTATATCACCATCACTGTATACTATATCACCATCACTGTAAACTATATCACCATCACTGCAAATCAGCTGTTGGTCCACATATAGTCCCTTGTGACTCAGTTGGTAAGCTAACAACACCAGGGTTGTGGTTTTGATTCCTGCTGGGCTCACATTTATTCACTCATCACAGACTGTAAATTGTCTTGGTAAATGGTATATATTCTACTGTATATATTAACGGTGTTTTCTGTTGCAGGTCAGGGAGTGTTTCTAAAGACTGGGGTGAAATTTATGCCTTTGTGAAGAACCTTACAGACCGATTTGTGAGGTGAGTATGTTTTTCCCCCCAAAACATGGTAACTGTATGTTATACAAATGAACTGTGGTCTGGGAAAAGGGACAACGCTGGACTGTAGTTTGGATATATGTTTGTTAAAATGTATCCTTTGGATACATTTAGTTTTACAATAATAACAATGGATATTATTATAACTGACTTTTGTCCAGCTAAAACACGAATCAAATTCACCACAGTCCATTAAACCGATACAGCCTTGTATATTTACCAACTATTATAGTGGAAAGTTCACAATGTTCAACCTCTGTTGAATGAATAAAAGCAGAACAGGATCAGTTAACCAAATTGAATTGTAGGCATAGGACCGGTTGTCACACCCTGACCTTAGTTATCTTTGTTTTCTTAGTTATCTTTGTTTTCTTAGTTATCTTTGTTTTCTTAGTTATCTTTGTTTTCTTAGTTATCTTTGTTTTCTTAGTTATCTTTGTTTTCTTTATTATTTTGGTTAGGTCAGGATGTGACGAGGGTGGTATGTGTGTTTTTTGTCTTGTCTAGGGGTATCTATATCTATGGGTTTTTTGTATGTCTAGGTATTTGTAGGTCTATGGTGGCCTGAATTGGTTCCCAATCAGAGACAGCTGTTTATCGTTGTCTCTGATTGAGGATCCTACTTAGGTTGCCATTTTCCATCTTGGTTTGGTGTGTTATTGTCTATGTGTAGTTGCATGTCAGCACTCGTGTGATATAGCGGTTTGTCAGCTTTGTTCAGTGTTTGTGCTTCCTTCCATTAAAAGAAGATATACGCTTATCACGTTGCGCCTTGGTCTCCTCACTATGGCGAACGTGCTACCGGTTTAAATAAATTAATGGAGGTAGGTCCATGCCCCCCCCCCAAAAGGTTAAAAATGTGTAAAAACAATAATATTAAATACATCTTCAGCTTTCTTATATAATCTAGACAGTGTTGGAAAAAGTACCCAGTTTTCATACTTGAGTAAAAGTAAAGATACATTAATAGAAAATGAAGTAAAAGTTGTCACCCAGTAGTCACCCAGTTGTCACCCAGTAGTCACCCAGTAGTCACTCAATAGTCACCCAGTAGTCACCCAGTTGTCACCCAGTAGTCACCCAGTAGTCACCCAGTTGTCACCCAGTAGTCACCCAGTTGTCACCCAGTAGTCACCCAGTAGTCACCCAGTAAATACTACTTGAGTAAAAGTCTAAAGGTATTGGGGTTTTAATTATACTTAAGTATCAAAAGTAAATGTAATTTCTAAAATATACTTAAGTATTAAACGTATAAATCATTTCAAATTACTTATATTAAGCGAACCAGTGAGTTTTATTTGATTTTTTACGTTCTTCATCAAGAATGTGGGGAAAATGTCATCTTTGGCCATGAGAGGTGGGAATGTTGTTCACTTGTTAAATAGTATTAAGAATAGTTTTCCATACTGTATTTTGTCGATTCTTTTCGCAACGCAAATATTGAGTCGTGACTGAGACAAACTGGTTTAATTTCGGTCCCGAGGCAAATCCAGTTGATGCAGCTGCTGTTGTTAATAGATTACAGTTCATCAGACTGAAATATAGTCTTGTTTCCATGCAGTCCAGCATGTCAGATCTCTACTGTTTACGTGTACAGGCTGCTACATTTATGTAGATTTGTTTTTGATTGCGTCTGTCAGGAGTGATGTGTTATCATGCTTGTTAAATAAATACCGGAGGAAAGGGGAGAGCGCCTTGAGCTTTGTGCGTTGTGCCCAGGCCCGCACGACCTGCGATTTCTGTGAATCAGATTGGTCAAGAGATGCACGGCGCCTGCAGCAGCACTTGGATGTGAAGGACAGAGAAATGGTGCGAGTTCACAAATGAGGGAAATCGTTAAAAAAACGGTACTTGGCCACTCTTTTTAACGCTTTGCGTCGATATATTTTGCTAAACTAAATCAAAAGTCATATGACGCCACACCTGATTGAAAAGTGAAAACTTGATTGCGTAACAACGGCGGTTAACTAAATGTTATGTGCCAGTCCAGACGGTATCGACCCAGCCAAACATAAATGAAGAAAATAGCAAATGGGCCAGGTGTGAGTGGGTGGCAGCGAGGATCAGTCTTCTGGGCTGTGAGAATGGCCATTTGTAACCGGGGTGGACCAGATCCACACATAGATATCTATCCCTCCTCCCGATCGCAGAATGGGCCAGAAGGCTTGGGTTCGGGTAGTATTTGACATGTTTCAAATATTTTCAGCATTTGCTCTAGCCTGCCTAGAGCGCCAGATGGGCGGATGCTTACAGTTTTGGGACTATTCTATTGGTTCATTAAGTCAGGCAAGCTTAGTCAAGCACAGATAAAGCATTTTTAAATGAATGAAAGGATTTCAAATAGTATTTGAACTCAGGCGGTCTGCACGGAATGGGCCAGGGAGAGGCAGGGAGACAGGGAATGTACAGTAAGGCAAAAGAACACTGAGAGGCGAGGACAATCTGCTATACAATGCTCCTTTACCAAGAACACTTCTGTTCTGCCATGTGGAGCATGCAGACTGGAGAGATTTCTCTTCTTTTTTTTCCTTTCTCCGGATTTCTCCCAGTCTGGCATTGCAAGCAAGCTCTTGATTTATTCAGTGTTGGTTGGAAGAGAGAACCAGAGAAGGTTTTAATTGAAATGACAGGCTTATATTTCAGTCTAGCCTCAGATGTTAGTCTAGATATATAAGATCAATAATATCTGTATCGTTCAGATGTGATTCTAGCCAATCTATCACCTGTCTAAAGTTAAAACTGATACAAATTCTTTGACATTTCTCAGTTACGACTAGAATACATTCTCAATGTCCTCAAACAAACTACTCAGCCATGTTCCATAAATACTTCTTCAGGAAGTACGTGATCTATATGGCTGCTGTATTTCCTTGCCAGATATGGCCGTGTGGCGTAAAGATGTGCTGTGGGGGAGGACTGGATGAGACTGGATGAGACTGGTTGAGACTGGATGAGACTGGGGGGAGTACTGGATGAGACTGGATGAGACTGGATGAGACGGGATGAGACTGGATGAGACTGGGGGAGGACTGGATGAGACTGGATGAGACTGGATGAGACGGGATGAGACTGGTTAAGACTGGATGAGACTGGGGGAGGACTGGATGAGACTGGCTGAGACTGGATGAGACGAGCTGAGAGTAGTTAAGACTAGCTGAGACGGGATGAGACTGGTTGTGACAAGCTGAGAGTAGCTGAGACTGGTTGAGACAAGCTGAGAGTAGTTAAGACTAGTTAAGATTAGCTGAGACTGGCTGAGACAGGCTGAGACTGGCTGAGACTAGTTAAGACTATTTGAGACAAGTTCAGACTAGTTAAGATTAGTTAAGATTAGCTGAGCCTGGCAGAGATTGCCTGAGACTGTTTGAGATTAGCTGTGTGTGTGTGTGTATTGATGTATCATTGCCATGACAACCTGTTTCCTGTCTCTCATCACTTCCTCCTTCTGCAGGAGAACAGCATATCCTCCCCTAAGTCACATACTCAAATTAGGTGATACAATGTAGTGTATTGGTATCTTGTATACCATGTAACGTTTTTTGATCGTTTTCTTTTCGTCAGACTGCACATCTGAAGTAATGTCTTTACACTTACATGCTGACCAGATCGCTGGCGTGCATGTTTATTTTGTCCACGCTCACCAGACGCGATCAGGACACGCAGGTAGAAATATCAATACGAACTCCGATCCAAATATATTAGTTTGGGGACAGGTCAAAAAGCAAACATTTATGGACATTTAGCTAGCTACATTGCAATTGCTAGCTAATTTGTCCTGGGATATAAACATTGGGTTGTTATTTTACCTGAAATGCACAAGGTCCTCTAACAATCCCACAGATAAAAGGGTAAAGCGAGTATGTTTAGAAATCTCTCCTCCTTCAGGCTTCTTCTTCTTTAGACTTTACATGGCGGTTGGAAACCAACTTTAAGGTGCATTACCACCACCAACTGGACTGTAGTGTGGATCTTCAGTTCATCTTTTAAATCACCCACGTGGGTATATGTTCCAAAAAAACAATGAGGGGATGGGAGAGGCGGGACTTGCAGCGCATCAAGCATCACAAATAAAACCAAGTTCTATTTTAGAGCCTGGCTACGCAGACTGTCGTTGACGAGCGCGAGCAAGCGCTGTTGGTGCGATGATTGAGTAACATGAATGTGTACATTTTATTTCGAGCAGTATGGTCAGCATGCTCGACAGCCTATTCAATAACTATATATCTCATGCTGTTTTTCTCATGTCATTGAGATTCTGAGTTGTATTACTGTGCAGTCTCATTGGAAAAAGGATGTGTAATTAATTAATTAAATTGTCATTTTTAATTTAGTGTAGAAAGTATACAACACTAAAAGCTACTGTTGATATACAGTTACAGTCAACATTATGGACACACCTACTGAAATAAGACATATGGAATCATGTAGTAACCAAAAAAGTGTTAAACAACTCAAAATATATTTGATTTGAGATTATTCAAATTAGCCACCCTTTGCCTTGATGACAGCTTTGCAAACTCTTGGCATTCTCTCAACCAGCTTCATGAGGTACACCTGCAATGCATTTCAATCAACAGGTGTGCCTTGTTAAAAGTTAATTTATAGAATTTCTTTGCTTCTTAATGTGTTTGAGCCAATCAGTTGTGACAAGGTAAGGGTGGTATAGAGTAGATAACCCTATTTAGTAAAAGACCAAGTCCATATTATGGCAAGAACAGGTCAAACAAGCAAAGAGAAACGACAGCCCATCATTACTTTAAGACATGAAGGTCAGTCCATCATTACTATAAGACATGAAGGTCAGTCCATCATTACTTTAAGACATGAAGGTCAGTCAATACGGACAATTTTAAGAAATTTTAATGTTTCTTCAAGAGCAGTCGCAAAAACCATCAAGTGCTATGATGAAACTGTCTCTCACGAGGACCGCCACAGGAAAGGAAGACCCAGGATTTACCTGGTCAGTCTGTCATTGAAAGAGTGGGTGTTCTTAATGTTTTGTCCACTACTGTTTTGTTTCTTTCCAGCCCCAGCATGAGGGTCTCCTTTATAGTGTTCTCATCTTCAGCCAAAGTGATGTTACCTCTCACTGGAGACAGGTATTATATTGCTCTATTGATAATAACATGTAATACACCTTGTAGTAACACATCATAAAGGATCACAGTACATGTTATTGCTGTAACTAAAGTACTAAAGCATTAGTGTATTCCTGGCAGGTTTTTAAATCTGACTCATTTAATTGAAGTTTAGTCATGACAGTCCCCAATGGCTATTTATATGCTTATCCAATAGCAAACACACCCACCGTATCAGAACATGTTGGATAGTGAATTGATGTCTTTTTGTTTGAAGATATGAAATCCAGGAAGGCCTGGAGAGACTGAGAGAGGTGAAGCCTGCAGGGGAGACCTACATGCACGAAGGAATTAAAGAGGTGCAGTATGGGTAACACCTACATTGGATAGTCTCCAGTAGATTCTTTATAGATGTTACACTAAATATCTACTAGACCTAAACCTACTCTAAACCTAACCCTAACCCTACTCTAAACCTAACCATAACCCTACTCTAAGCCTAACCCTAAACCTACTGTAAACCTAACCCTAAACCTACTGTAAACCTAACCCTAAACCTACTCTAAACCTAACCCTAACCCTACTCTAAACCTAACCCTAAACCTGACCCTAAACCTACTCTAAGCCTAACCCTAAACCTACTCTTACCCTAACCCTAACCCATACCTAACCCTAAACCTAACTCTAAACCTACTCTTAACCTAACCCTAAACCTACTCTATCCCTAATCCTAAACCTACTCTAAACCTAACCCTAAACCTAGTCTAAACCTAAACCTACTCTAAACCTAAACCTACTCGAAGCCTAACCCTAAACCTACTCTAAACCTAATCCTAAACCTACTCTTAACCTAACCCTAAACCTACTCTTATCCCTAACCCTAAACCTACTCTAACCCTAACCCTAACCCTAACCCTAAACCTGACCCTAAACCTACTCTAAACCTAACCCTAAGCCTAACCCTAAACCTAACCCTAAACCTACTCTAAACCTAACCCTAAACCTGACCCTAAACCTACTCTTAACCTAACCTTAAACCTATTCTATTCTATCCCTGACTCTAAACCTAACCCTAAACCTACAT
Source organism: Oncorhynchus gorbuscha (assembly GCF_021184085.1). Classification (NCBI taxonomy): domain Eukaryota; kingdom Metazoa; phylum Chordata; class Actinopteri; order Salmoniformes; family Salmonidae; genus Oncorhynchus; species Oncorhynchus gorbuscha. The sequence continues at coordinate 90,576,786 of NC_060177.1, forward strand.
TAAACCTAACCCTAAACCTAACCCTAAACCTTACCCAAAACCTACTCCAAACCTAACTCTACTCCAAACCCAACTCTTAACCTAAACCTACTCTAAACCTAACCCTAAACCTTACCCTAACCCTACTCTAAACCTAACCATAACCCTACTCTAAGCCTAACCCTAAACCTACTGTAAACCTAACCCTAAACCTACTCTAAACCTAACACTAAACCTATCCCTAAACCTACTCTAAACCTAACCCTAACCCTACTCTAAACCTAACCCTAAACCTGACCCTAAACCTACTCTTACCCTAACCCTAAACCTACTCTATCCCTAATCCTAAACCTACTCTAAACCTAACCCTAAACCTAGTCTAAACCTAAACCTACTCTAAACCTAAACCTACTCGAAGCCTAACCCTAAACCTACTCTAAACCTAATCCTAAACCTACTCTTAACCTAACCCTAAACCTACTCTTATCCCTAACCCTAAACCTAATCCTGAACCTAACCCTAAACCTACTCTAAACCTAACCAAACCTAACCAGTCAAAACTACTGTACTAATGACATGACCGCATTTGAAAACGACTTCACCTCACTAGAGAAGCCTTCAGTACTGTAAAGCATATCCCCCATGTTATGCTCGTAACAGGTACATACTGTGCTAGCCTTGTCTTTACTTGTCCGCTAGGCATTGGTGTGTTTTATCAGTTTGGCACTGAGCCCTGTTTAGATGGGGAGCAATTCAGGTGCCTCCAAGTGATCTAAATAAACACTTCTAACTCCTAGGCAGAGTCCCAAATGGCACCCTATTCCCTATATAGTGCACTACTTTAGACCAGAGTGAAAGGCGATACCCAGTCAGTTACACTACTGAATCAGAGTGGTGCTCGGGCCTTCCTTAATCGCCGTCCGCGTTATCAGTGCCCGGGGAACAGTTGTTGTTGGGGATTAACTGCCTTGATCAAGGGCTGAATGGCAGATTTTTTTACCTTGACGGCTGTGGGATTCAAACCAGCGACCTTTCGGTTGCTGGCCCCCAACACCTTTAATATAAAGGGAATATTAAACGGTTAGGTCTGAATTTCTATTCTGCAGACATACTGTACAGGGTTGGGGTCAATTCCATTTAAATTATAGTCAATTGATTCAGGAAATGAACTTAAAATCTAAGTCCAATTTTCCTTTATTCAACTGGGCAAGTCAGTGAGAATCCGGTAACGGGATCGATATGACAACAGCCAGTGAAAGTACAGGGCGCCAAATTCAAAACAACAACAATCCCATAATTAAAACTCCTCAAACATACAAGTATTTTACACTATTTTAAAGATACACTTCTTGTTAATCACACCACAGTGTCCGATTTCAAAAAGGCTTTACAGCGAAAGCAAACCAAACGATTATGTTAGGTCAGAGCCAAGTCACAGAAAAACACAGCCATTTTTCCAGCCAAAGAGAGGAGTCACAAAAAGCAGAAATATAAATTAATTAATCACTAACTTTTGATGATCTTCATCAGATGACACTCAGGACATCATGTTACACAATACATGTATGTTTTGTTCGATAAAGTTCATATTTGTGTAAAACAAATCTCAGTTTACATTGGCGCGTTACGTTCAGTAGTTCCAAAATATCCGGTGATTTTGCGGAGAGCCACATCAATTTACAGAAATACTCTAAATAAACAGTGATTAAAGATACAACTATTATGCATGGAATTATAGAAATACTTCTCCTTAATGCAACCGCTTTAGATTTCAAAAAAGCTTTACGGAAAAAGCACACCATGCAATAATCTGAGTACAGCGCTCAGAGACCAAAATGACCCAAACGTATATCCGCCATGTTGTGTAGTTAACAGAAGTCAGAAATAGCATTATAAATATTCACTTTGATGATCTTCATCAGAATGCACTCCCAGGAATCCCAGTTCCGCAATAAATGTTTGTTTTGTTCGATAATGTCCATCATTTATGTCCAAATACCTCCTTTTGTTAGCGCATTCAGTTCAAAATCCAAATTCATGACGCTCGATCACTATTAGCAGACGAAAAGTCAATAAGTTCCGTTACAGTCCGTAGAAACATGTCAAATGATGTATAGAATCAATCTTTAGGATGTTTTTAACATAAATCTTCAATAATGTTCCAACCGGAGAATTCCTTTGTCTGTAGAAATGCATTGGAACAGAGCTAACTCTCACGTGAACGTGCGTGGCCAGCTCGCTGCTCTCTGGCAGACCTCTGACTCATTCTCCTCTTATTCTCCCCCACTTCACAGTAGAAGCCTCAAACAGGGTTCTAAAGACTGTTGAAATCTAGTGGAATATGAACAATATCCCACTGTATCTTCAATAGGTAATGAGTTGAAAAACTACAAACCTCAGATGTTCCGCTTCCTGGTTGGATTTTTCCTCAGGTTTTTGCCTGCCATATGAGTTCTGTTATACTCAGACATCATTTGAACAGTTTTAGAAACCTCAGAGTGTTTTATATCCAAATATACTAATACTATGCATATCTTAGTTCTGGGACTGAGTAGCAGGCAGTTTACTCTGGGCACCTCTGGACACCTTATTCATCCAAGCTACTCAATACTGCCCCCAGCCATAAGAAGTTAAGAACAGATTCTTATTTACAATGACGGCCTAGGAACAGTGGGTTAACTGCCTTGTTCAGGGGCAGAACGTCAGATTTGTACCTTGTCAACTCAGGGATTTGATCTAGCAATGTTTCGGGTTATTGGCTCAACGCTCTAACCACTAGATGACCTGCCGCCCCTTTGAAAGCATGGAGCATTGAGGAAAACTGAAATCAGAGTTGGAATTTCTGTTAACTTCCTGGCTAAATTGACTGATTTTTAAACGAAATTGACCTCATCTCTGTACAGTTTGTTCTTACTCATTCATAATCCCATATCTCTGTTTATTCATACCTCTTGTGTTTGAACCTAAAGGCAAACAATCAAATCAAATCCCAAACCACCAAGTCCTCCAGCATCATCATAGCTCTGACAGACGGAAAGCTAGAGGTCTTCATACATCAATTAACAGTTGAAGAGGTGAGCTTGATTTTATTCAAAAAACTACGTTTATCTTTTCACGTTTGTTAGTTCAAGATTATTTTTTTTTTTCCAGACACACAGATTAAACATGGCGTTGGACTAAAAACCAATGCTTAATAGGGAATCTTAATTTAAATGCTTTTTAGGCCATGACTCAACATAATCTGGATTCGAGAAACTGGCCATTAATATCCAAATCCAAAAGTTATTCGTATTTTTTCTCTAATGCAGGCCAACATTGCGAGGACCTACGGTGCTCGAGTGTACTGTGTTGGTATCAAGGACTTTGACGAGCAACAGCTAGCCGAGGTGGCTGACACCAAAGATCAAGTGTTCCCTGTCAAAGATGGCTTCCATGCACTCAAAGGCATAGTAAATTCAGTAAGTTTGCATTGTTTTGTTTATTTATTTGTTCATTTATTCGCTAGAAATGTACAATAAGGGTTCTGATTCAAGGTAATTTATTTTCGAGTTATTTGGTAACCATTTTTAATGGAAGTTACTTTTCCTGGAAGAGACAGACGTTCAAATTGAGGTGCATGGAAAGAGCCATGAGCACGTGCAAATAAGTGCTTGTTCCTCTGTTTCCTCCAACATGGCCGTGTCTCCTCAGTACTGTCTGTTTCCTCCAACATGGCCGTGTCTCCTCAGTACTGTGTTTGTTTCCTCCAACATGGCCGTGTCTCCTCAGTACTGTCTGTTTCCTCCAACATGGTCGTGTCTCCTCAGTACTGTGTCTGTTTCCTCCAACATGGCCGTGTCTCCTCAGTACTGTGTCTGTTTCCTCCAACATGGTTGTGTCTTCTCAGTACTGTCTGTTTCAACCAACATGGCCGTGTCTCCTCAGTACTATGTCTGTTTCCTCCAACATGGCTGTGTCTCCTCAGTACTGTCTGTTTCCTCCAACATGGCCGTGTCTCCTCAGTACTGTGTCTGTTTCCTCCAACATGGCTGTGTCTCCTCAGTACTGTGTCTGTTTCCTCCAACATGGCCGTGTCTCCTCAGTGCTGTGTCTGTTTCCTCCAACATGGCCGTGTCTCCTCAGTACTGTGTCTGTTTCCTCCAACATGGCTGTGTCTCCTCAGTACTATGTCTGTTTCCTCCAACATGGCCGTGTCTCCTCAGTACTGTCTGTTTCCTCCAACATGGCCGTGTCTCCTCAGTACTGTCTGTTTCCTCCAACATGGCCATGTCTCCTCAGTACTGTGTCTGTTTCCTCCAACATGGCCGTGTCTCCTCAGTACTGTCTGTTTCCTCCATCATGGTCGTGTCTCCTCAGTACTGTGTCTGTTTCCTCCATCATGGTCGTGTCTCCTCAGTACTGTCCGTTTCCTCCAACATGGCCGTGTCTCCTCAGTACTGTCTGTTTCCTCCAACATGGCCACTATTGACGGACGGTAGTGGGCGGGACATTCTCCCATGAAACTCCTCCTATCCGCAGAGCTGCAAAGCATCGATCAGCTGAAAGATTGTTTCGAGTCCAAATGAAACACAGAGCATTCTCTCCAGTGATATGTAATATTGGACGCTGCTGTACGAGCAGGCCTCGTTGCTCCTCACTCGGATTTCTAGGATTTGAGATCATCTGTGCAGCTTTCAGCTTTCTTTCCGTTTCTTTCCTTCACGACAAATGTTCCAGACAAGTCAGAGCCACTTCTCATCGTTTTGTTTTCTATTAAGCGTTTTCATGAGCAGTTTTGAAAGACTAGTAGTGACTTCACATAGTAAATGAGGACAGGAAGTACTGTACAAACACTGTTAGTTCAACCCAATGTTTTGATTGTTGACTGGAGTATAATAAGGAAGCTGTATTTGTCACATGCACAAGTACATTGAAATGCCTTGGAAGCCCTTCTTTACTGCAACATTAAATATCAAAATAGTATGACAAAAAAAACTGAAGAAATAAAATCGGAAGAGAAAGTCAGCTATATACAGGGTCGGCTATATACAGGGTCGGCTATATACAGGGTCGGCTATATACAGGGTCGGCTATATACAGGGTCGGCTATATACAGGGTCGGCTATATACAGGGTCGGCTATATACAGGGTCGGCTTAAAAAAAAGAAGTTTTATTATTGAATTTTTTTCACCTTTATTTAACCAGGTAGGCTAGTTGAGAACAGGTTCTCATTTGCAACTGCGACCTGGCCAAGATAAAGCATAGCAGTGTGAACAGACAACACAGAGTTACACATGGAGTAAACAATTAACAAGTCAATAACACAGTAGAAAAAGGGGAGTCTATATACATTGTGTGCAAAAGGCATGAGGAGGTAGGCGAATAATTACAATTTTGCAGATTAACACTGGAGTGATAAATGATCAGATGGTCATGTACAGGTAGAGATATTGGTGTGCAAAAGAGCAGAAAAGTAAATAAATAAAAACAGTATGGGGATGAGGTAGGTAAAAATGGGTGGGCTATTTGCCGATAGACTATGTACAGCTGCAGCGATCGGTTAGCTGCTCAGATAGCAGATGTTTGAAGTTGGTGAGGGAAATAAAAGTCTCCAACTTCAGCGATTTTTTTTTTTGCAATTCGTTCCAGTCACAGGCAGCAGAGAACTGGAACGAAAGGCGGCCAAATGAGGTGTTGGCTTTAGGGATGATCAGTGAGATACACCTGCTGGAGCGCGTGCTACGGATGGGTGTTGCCAAAGTGACCAGTGAACTGAGATAAGGCGGAGCTTTACCTAGCATGGACTTGTAGATGACCTGGAGCCAGTGGGTCTGGCGACGAATATGTAGCGAGGGCCAGCCGACTAGAGCATACAAGTCGCAGTGGTGGGTGGTATAAGGTGCTTTAGTGACAAAACGGATGGCACTGTGATAAACTGCATCCAGTTTGCTGAGTAGAGTGTTGGAAGCAATTTTGTAGATGACATCGCCGAAGTCGAAGATTGGTAGGATAGTCAGTTTTACTAGGGTAAGTTTGGCGGCATGAGTGAAGGAGGCTTTGTTGCGGAATAGAAAGCCGACTCTTGATTTGATTTTCGATTGGAGATGTTTGATATGAGTCTGGAAGGAGAGGTTACAGTCTAGCCAGACATCTAGGTACTTATAGATGTCCACATATTCAAGGTTGGAACCATCCAGGGTGGTAATGCTGGTCAGGTGTGCGGGTGCAGGCAGCGATAGGTTGAAATGCATGCATTTGGTTTTACTAGCGTTTAAGAGCAGTTGGAGGCCACGGAAGGAGTGTTGTATGGCATTGAAGCTCGTTTGGAGGTTAGATAGCACAGTGTCCAAGGACGGGCCGGAAGTATATAGAATGGTGTCATCTGCGTAGAGGTGGATCAGGGAATCGCCCGCAGCAAGAGCAACATCATTGATATATACAGAAAAAAGAGTCGGCCCGAGGATTGAACCCTGTGGCACCCCCATAGAGACTTCCAGAGGACCGGACAGCATGCCCTCCGATTTGACACACTGAACTCTGTCTGCAAAGTAATTGGTGAACCAGGCAAGGCAGTCATCCGAAAAACCGAGGCTACTGAGTCTGCCGATAAGAATATGGTGATTGACCGAGTCGAAAACCTTGGCAAGGTCGATGAAGACGGCTGCACAGTACTGTCTTTTATCGATGGCGGTTATGATATCGTTTAGTACCTTGAGCGTGGCTGAGGTGCACCCGTGACCGGCTCGGAAACCAGATTGCACAACAGAGAAGGTACGGTGGGATTCGAGATGGTCAGTGACCTGTTTGTTGACTTGGCTTTCGAAGACCTTAGATAGGCAGGGCAGGATGGATTTAGGTCTGTAACAGTTTGGGTTCAGGGTGTCTCCCCCTTTGAAGAGGGGGATGACTGCGGCAGCTTTCCAATCCTTGGGGATCTCAGACGATATGAAAGAAAGGTTGAACAGGCTGGTAATAGGGGTTGCGACAATGGCGGCGGATAGTTTCAGAAATAGTGTCCAGATTGTCAAGCCCAGCTGATGTGTACGGGTCTAGGTTTTGCAGCTCTTTCAGAACATCTGCTATCTGGATTTGGGTAAAGGAGAACCTGGAGATGCTTGGGCGAGTAGCTGCGGGGGGGCGGAGCTGTCGGCCAAGGTTGGAGTAGCCAGGCGGAAGGCATGGCCAACCGTTGAGAAATGCTTGTTGAAGTTTTCAATAATCATGGATTTATTGGTGGTGACCGTGTTACCTAGCCTCAGTGCAGTGGGCAGCTGGGAGGAGGTGCTCTTGTTCTCCATGGACTTCACAGTGTCCCAGAACTTTTTGGAGTTGGAGCTACAAGATGCAAAATTCTGCCTGAAGAAGCTGGCCTTAGCTTTCCTGACTGACTGCGTGTATTGGTTCCTGACTTCCCTGAACAGTTGCATATCGCGGGGACTTTTCGATGCTATTGCAGTCCGCCACAGGATGTTTTTGTGCTGGTCGAGGGCAGTCAGGTCTGGAGTGAACCAGTTCTGCATTTTTTGAACGGAGCATGCTTATCTAAAATGGTGAGGAAGTTACTTTTAAAGAATGACCAGGCATCCTCAACTGACGGGATGAGGTCAATGTCCTTCCAGGATACCGGGCCAGGTCGATTAGAAAGGCGTCGGCTATATACAGGGTCGGCTATATACAGGGTCAGCTATATACAGGGTCAGCTATATACAGGGTCAGCTATATTCAGGGTCAGCTATATACAGGATCAGCTATATACAGGGTCAGCTATATACAGGGTCAGCTATAGTTGAAGTCGGAAGTTTACATACACCTTAGCCAAATACATTTAAACTCAGTTTTTCACAATTCCTGACATTTAATCCAAGTAAAAATTCCCAGTCTTAGGTCAGTTAGGATCACCACTTTATTTTAAGAATGTGAAATGTCAGAATAATAGTAGAGAATGATTTATTTCAGCTTTTATTTCTTTCATCACTTTCCCAGTGGGTCAGAAGTTTACATACACTCAATTAGTATTTGGTAGCATTGCCTTTAAATTGTTTAACTTTGATCAAAGTTTTGGGTAGCGTTCCACAAGCTTCCCACAATAAGGTGGGTGAGTTTTGGTCCATTCCTCCTGACAGAGCTGGTGTAACTGAGTCAGGTTTGTAGGCCTCCTTGCTCGCATACGCTTTTTCAGTTCTGTCCACACATTTTCTATAGGATTGAGGTCAGGACTTTGGGATGGCCACTTCAATACCTTGGCTTTGTTGTCCTTAAGCCATTTTGCCACAACTTTGGAAGTATGCTTTGGGTCATTGTCTATTTGGAAGACCCATTTGCGACCAAGCTTTAACTTCCTGACTGATGTCTTGAGATGTTGCTTCAATATATCCACATAATGTTCCTTCCTCATGATGCCATCTATTTTGTGAAGTGCACCAAATATAACGATGGTCATTATGGCCAAACAATTATATTTTTGTGTCATCAGACCAGAGGACATTTCTCCAAAAAGTACGATCTTTGTCCCCATGTGCAGTTGCAAACCATAGTCTGGCTTTTTTATGTCAGTTTTGGAGCAGTGGCTTCTTCCTTGCTCAGTGGCCTTTCAGGTCATGTTGATATAGGACTTGTTTTTACTGTGGATATCGATACTTTTGTACCTGTTTCCTCCAGCATCTTCACAAGGTCCTTTGCTGTTGTTCTGGGATTGATTTACACTTTTCTCACCAAAGTATGTTCATCTCTAGGAGACAGAACGCGTCTCCTTCCTGAGCGGTATGACGGCTGCGTGGTCCCATGATGTTTATACTTGCATAATATTGTTTGTACAGATGAACGTGGCATTTGGAAATTGCTCCTAAGGATTGTTTTTTTCTGTGGTCTTGGCTGATTTCTTTATATTTTCCCATAATGTGACTCAAATGATGTCAATTAGCCTATCAGAATCTTCTTAAGCCACAACATCATTTTCTGGAAAGTTCTTTAAAGACACACTCAACTAAGTGTATGTAAACTTCTGAACCACTGGAATTGTGATACAGTGAATTATAAGTGAAATGATCTGTCTGTCTGTACACAATTGTTGGAAAAATGACTTGTGTCATGCACAAAGTAGATGTCCTAACCGACTTGCCAAATCTATAGTTTGTTAAAACAAGAAATTTGTGTTTTAATGACTCCAACCTAAGTTTATGTAAACTTCTGACTTCAACTGTATACAGTATATTTGGACAGTGTTCAGACCCCTTGACCTTTTCCTTATTTTGTTACGTTACAGTCTCGTTCTAAAATTGATAACATACTTTTTTACCTCATCAATCTACACACAATTCCCCATAATGACATCATAATACCCCACAATGACATCACAATACCCCATAATGACATCATAATACCCCATAATGACATCATAATTTGACAAAATCAAAACAGAAATCACCTAATTTACATAGGTATTCAGGCCCTTTGCTATGAGACTCGACATTGAGCTCAGGTGCATCCTGTTTCCATTGATCATCCTTGAGATGTATACATGTAAACGGGGCTGAATACTTATGGTAATATACTAGTGGTAATATATACATGTAAACAGGAGTAATAGTGACCAGGAACATAATAAATAGATACTAATATATACATGTAAACAGGAGTAATAGTGACCAGTAACAGGATAAATAGATAGATACTAATATATACATGTAAACAGGAGTACTAGTGACCAGGAACAGGATAAATAGATAGATACTAATATATACATGTAAACAGGAGTACTAGTGACCAGGAACAGGATAAATAGATAGATACTAATATATACATGTAAACAGGAGTAATAGTGACCAGGAACATAATAAATAGATACTAATATATACATGTAAACAGGAGTAATAGTGACCAGTAACAGGATAAATAGATAGATACTAATATATACATGTAAACAGGAGTACTAGTGACCAGGAACAGGATAAATAGATAGATACTAATATATACATGTAAACAGGAGTAATAGTGACCAGGAACATAATAAATAGATACTAATATATACATGTAAACAGGAGTAATAGTGACCAGTAACAGGATAAATAGATAGATACTAATATATACATGTAAACAGGAGTAATAGTGACCAGTAACAGGATAAATAGATACTAATATATACATGTAAACAGGAGTAATAGTGACCAGTAACAGGATAAATAGATAGATACTAATATATACATGTAAACAGGAGTAATAGTGACCAGGAACATAATAAATAGATACTAATATATACATGTAAACAGGAGTAATAGTGACCAGTAACAGGATAAATAGTTACTAATATATACATGTAAACAGGAGTAATAGTGACCAGTAACAGGATAAATAGATAGATACTAATATATACATGTAAACAGGAGTAATAGTGACCAGTAACAGGATAAATAGATACTAATATATACATGTAAACAGGAGTAATAGTGACCAGTAACAGGATAAATAGATAGATACTAATATATACATGTATACAGGAGTACTAGTGACCAGTAACAGGATAAATAGATAGATACTAATATATACATGTAAACAGGAGTACTAGTGACCAGTAACAGGATAAATAAATAGATACTAATATATACATGTAAACAGGAGTAATAGTGACCAGTAACAGGATAAATAGATAGATACTAATATATACATGTAAACAGGAGTAATAGTGACCAGTAACAGGATAAATAGATACTAATATATACATGTAAACAGGAGTAATAGTGACCAGTAACAAGATAAATAGATACTAATATATACATGTAAACAGGAGTAATAGTGACCAGTAACAGGATAAATAGATACTAATATATACATGTAAACAGGAGTAATAGTGACCAGTAACAGGATAAATAGATACTAATATATACATGTAAACAGGAGTACTAGTGACCAGTAACAGGATAAATAGATACTAATATATACATGTAAACAGGAGTAATAGTGACCAGTAACAGGATAAATAGATAGATACTAATATATACATGTAAACAGGAGTAATAGTGACCAGTAACAGGATAAATAGATACTAATATATACATGTAAACAGGAGTAATAGTGACCAGTAACAGGATAAATAGATAGATACTAATATATACATGTAAACAGGAGTAATATTGACCAGTAACAGGATAAATAGATACTAGTATATACATGTAAACAGGAGTACTAGTGACCAGTAACAAGATAAATATATACTAATATATACATGTAAACAGGAGTACTAGTGACCAGTAACAAGATAAATAGATAGATACTAATATATACATGTAAACAGGAGTAATAGTGACCAGTAACAGGATAAATAGATAGATACTAATATATACATGTAAACAGGAGTAATATTGACCAGTAACAGGATAAATAGATACTAGTATATACATGTAAACAGGAGTACTAGTGACCAGTAACAAGATAAATAGATACTAATATATACATGTAAACAGGAGTACTAGTGACCAGTAACAAGATAAATAGATAGATACTAATATATACATGTAAACAGGAGTAATAGTGACCAGTAACAGGATAAATAGATAGATACTAATATATACATGTAAACAGGAGTACTAGTGACCAGTAACAGGATAAATAGATACTAATATATACATGTAAACAGGAGTAATAGTGACCAGTAACAAGATAAATAGATAGATACTAATATATACATGTAAACAGGAGTAATAGTGACCAGTAACAGGATAAATAGATACTAATATATACATGTAAACAGGAGTACTAGTGACCAGTAACAAGATAAATAGATACTAATATATACATGTAAACAGGAGTACTAGTGACAAGTAACAGGATAAATAGATACTAATATATACATGTAAACAGGAGTACTAGTGACCAGTAACAAGATAAATAGATAGATACTAATATATACATGTAAACAGGAGTAATAGTGACCAGTAACAGGATAAATAGATAGATACTAATATATACATGTAAACAGGAGTAATAGTGACCAGTAACAGGATAAATAGATAGATACTAATATATACATGTAAACAGGAGTAATAGTGACCAGTAACAGGATAAATAGATAGATACTAATATATACATGTAAACAGGAGTACTAGTGACCAGTAACAGGATAAATGGATACTAATATATACATGTAAACAGGAGTAATAGTGACCAGTAACAGGATAAATAGATAGATACTAATATATACATGTAAACAGGAGTAATAGTGACCAGTAACAGGATAAATAGATACTAATATATACATGTAAACAGGAGTAATAGTGACCAGTAACAGGATAAATAGATAGATACTAATATATACATGTAAACAGGAGTAATAGTGACCAGGAACATAATAAATAGATAGATATTAATGGTAATTAATAATCACTGAACAACAGTGTAATGGAGAACCATCTCATCAGTGATCATGAGAATCCAAAGACCATGAATAACCTACAGAAATTGAGACAAACGCATGCAGTATTAATCCATATGGAACGCCTTGATTGGCCAGTGAGTGACCAAGCCCTCTCGTCAAAACCCACAACCCATCCTCTTTCAAAACCCACAAAAATAGCCCATCCTCTTTCAGGTTTGGTTCCACAACATACTTACAGTAATCATATGGGGCGCTCAGTGGTTAAACGTTGGACTAGTAACCAGCTGGTAGCCTAAAACGTTGGACTAGTAACCAGCAAAAGAGTGTTGGACTAGGAACCAGCAGGTAGCCTAGTGGTTAGAGCGTTGGACTAATAACCAGCAGGGCCTAGTGGTTAGAACGTAGCCAGCTAGCCTAGCGTTGGACAGCCAGCAGGTAGCCTAGATTCACCATTAAGTTAGTTTGGTTCATACACAACATACTTACAGTAATCATATGGGGCGGCAGGGTAGCCTAGTGGTTAGAACGTTGGACTAGTAACCAGCAGGTAGCCTAGTGGTTAGAACGTTGGACTAGTAACCAGCAGGTAGCCTAGTGGTTAGAGCGTTGGACTAGTAACCAGCAGGTAGCCTAGTGGTTAGAACGTTGGACTAGTAACCAGCAGGTAGCCTAGTGGTTAGAACGTTGGACTAGTAACCAGCAGGTAACCTAGTGGTTAGAGTGTTGGACTAGGAACCAGCAGGTAGCCTAGTGGTTAGAGCGTTGGACTAGTAACCAGCAGGTAGCCTAGTGGTTAGAGTGTTGGACTAGTAACCAGCAGGTAGCCTAGTGGTTAGAACGTTGGACTAGTAACCAGCAGGTAGCCTAGTGGTTAGAGCGTTGGACTAGTAACCAGCAGGTAGCCTAGTGGTTAGAGTGTTGGACTAGTAACCAGCAGGTAGCCTAGTGGTTAGAGCGTTGGACTAGTAACCAGCACGTAGCCTAGTGGTTAGAACGTTGGACTAGTAACCAGCAGGTAGCCTAGTGGTTAGAGCATTGGACTAGTAACCAGCAGGTAGCCTAGTGGTTAGAGTGTTGGACTAGTAACCAGCAGGTAGCCTAGTGGTTAGAACGTTGGACTAGTAACCGGAAGGTTGCAAGCTCAAACCCCCGACCTGACAAGGTACAAATCTGTTGTTCTGCCCCTGAACAGGCTGTTAACCCACTGTTCCTAGGCCGTCATTTAAAATAACAATTTGTTCTTAACTGACTTGCCTGGTTAAATAAAGGTTTACATAAATATGATATGACCCTGATGACTGATGGGGCTCTACACATCTACACCTATATTTACTTAAAGGTACTATCTGGGATTCTGTACAATGGTTGTTTTTTTAATTCATGATGACTGACTGCCAGTCCGTTTATCTAGAGGACTGTGTGAATCTACCAGAGCTTTATATTTCCCCACATCCTTCTTCTGCATAACAAATTCAGGTGGCGGGGCTGCCATATTTCTGAAACACAAAATCACAGATTGTACCTTTTTTTTAAAGGTTCCAAATCAGACTGTCATATTTAATAACGCCCTGGTAACTGCTCTCTCCACTTCAGATTGAAGTTTCCGTGGCGACGTCCATGAGGGGTCCAAGTGCCATATATTTGCCGTTAATATGCTCCTTTTTTAAAAACCGATTGTGTACCGGTGGATTTGCATAGTTTGCCCTTTGTTGATTTATTGGCGTAGTAGGAGATAATGTGATGACAGTCGGCTCACATAGAAGGTCTTTTTATAGGATAACGCCTCAGGGTTTTAAATAGAACGGAGGAATGGGATGGTCTGGTATAATTTCCCCATAAAGGTTTTACATAGCTCCCTCATCTTTCTGTCGCCCCCACTCATCCCACATAGCTCCCTCATCTCTCTGTCTCCCCCACTCATCCCACATAGCTCCCTCATCTCTCTGTCTCCCCCACTCATCCCACATAGCTCCCTCATCTCTCTGTCGCCCCTACTCTTCCCACATAGCTCCCTCATCTCTCTGTCGCCCCCACTCATCCCACATAGCTCCCTCATCTCTCTGTCTCCCCCACTCATCCCACATAGCTCCCTCATCTCTCTGTCGCCCCCGTTGTCCCCCCACATAGCGCCCTCTCTCTCCCCCACTCATACCCCACACAGCTCTCTCTCTCTTGCCCCCGTTCTCCCCCCACATAGCTCCCTCTCTCTCCCCCACTCATACCCCACACAGCTCTCTCTCTCTTGCCCCTGTTCTCCCCCCACATAGCTCCCTCATCTCTCTCTCCCCCACTCATCCCCCACACAGCTCTCTCTGTCGCCCCCATTCTCCCCCACATAGCGCCCTCTCTCTCCTCCAATCATCCTCCACTCGTGTCCCACATAGCTCTCTCTTTCTCCTCCTCTCTCCTCCTTTACGTAGCTCTCTCTTTCTTCTCCTTTCTCTCCCACATAGTTTCCCCTCCCTTCTCCTCTCTCCCCGTCTAAAGCAGTCGGTTCAGCAGATCGAACAGGAGACATTTCTAAGGTGTTACAGTCTAATCTGTCCTCCACAAGTCGACACAGTCTGATAACAACTGTGATATATCTATTATGCATCTGAGTAATGCTGCCGTATCCAGTGTGCCTGTGTGTGTGTGTGTGTGTGTGTGTGTGTGTGTGTGTGTGTGTGTGTGTGTGTGTGTGTGTGTGTGTGTGTGTGTGTGTGTGTGTGTGTGTGTGTGTGTGTGTGTGTGTGTGTGTGTGTGTGTGTGTGTGTGTGTGTGTGTGTGTGTGTGTGTGTGTGTGTGTGTGTGTGTGTGACTAATGTTGTCATATCCATTCCGTTCTGCAGATATTAAAGCAGTCCTGTACAGAGATCCTGACAGTAGAGCCGTCCAGTGTCTGCGTTAACCGTGAGTGGTGGATTGTGGTTAGTGTGTGGTTGTGTGTATAGTTGTTGGTGTGTGTGTGGTTGAGTGTCTTTGTGTGTATAGCTGTTGGTGTGTGTGTGGTTGTGTGTCTTTGTGTGTATAGCTGTTGGTGTGTGTGTGGTTGTGTGTCTTTGTGTGTATAGCTGTTGGTGTGTGTGTGGTTGTGTGTCTTTGTGTGTATAGCTGTTGGTGTGTGTGTGGTTGTGTGTCTTTGTGTGTATAGCTGTTGGTGTGTGTGTGGTTGTGTGTCTTTGTCTGTATAGCTGTTGGTGTGTGTGTGGTTGTGTGTCTTTGTGTGTATAGCTATTGGTGTGTGTGTGGTTGTGTGTCTTTGTGTGTATAGTTGTTGTTGTATGTGTAAAGTTGTTGTTGTGTGTGTATAGTTGTTGTTGTGTGTGTATAGTTGTTGGTGGTGTGTGTGTATAGTTGTTGGTGTGTGTGTATAGTTGTTGGTGTGTGTGTATAGTTGTTGGTGTGTGTGTATAGTTGTTGGTGTGTGTGTGTATAGTTGTTGGTGTGTGTGTGTATAGCTGTTGGTGTGTGTGTGTATAGCTGGTGGTGTGTGTGTATAGCTGGTGGTGTGTGTATAGTTGTTGGTGTGTGTGTATAGCTGTTGGTGTGTGTGTGTGTGTGTGTGTGTGTGTGTGTGTGTGTGTGTGTGTGTGTGTGTGTGTGTGTGTGTGTGTGTGTGTGTGTGTGTGTGTGTGTGTGTGTGTGTGTGTGTGTGTGTATAGTTGCTGGTGTGTGTGTATATAGTTGTTGGTGTGTGTGTGTTGTTGGTGTGTATATAGTTGTTGGTGTGTGTGTATATAGTTGTTGGTGTGTGTGTATATAGTTGTTGGTGTGTGTGTATATAGTTGTTGGTGTGTGTGTGTATAGCTGTTGGTGTGTGTGTGTATAGCTGGTGGTGTGTGTGTATAGCTGGTGGTGCGTGTGTATAGTTGTTGGTGTGTGTGTATAGTTGTTGGTGTGTGTGTGTGTAGTTGTTGTGTGTGTGTGTGTGTGTGTGTGTGTGTGTGTGTGTGTGTGTGTGTGTGTGTGTGTGTGTGTGTTGTGTGTGTGTGTGTGTATAGTTGCTGTTGTGTGTGTAAACAGTTGTTGTTGGTGTGTATATAGTTGTTGGTGTGTGTGTGTTTAGTTGTTGGTGTGTATATAGTTGTTGGTGTGTGTGTATATAGTTGTTGGTGTGTGTGTGTTTAGTTGTTGGTGTGTGTGTATATAGTTGTTGGTGTGTGTGTATATAGTTGTTGGTGTGTGTGTATATAGTTGTTGGTGTGTGTGTATATAGTTGTTGGTGTGTATATAGTTGTTGGTGTGTGTGTATATAGTTGTTGGTGTGTGTGTATATAGTTGTTGGTGTGTGTGTATTGTTGTTGGTGTGTGTGTATTGTTGTTGGTGTGTATATAGTGTGTGTGTTTAGTTGTTGGTGTGTGTGTATAGTTGTTCCCACCAGGTTGGAAGGGATATTCTGTTTCTGTGTGTGTACAGATGTAGGATCTTAATTTGAGCCAGTTTGCTACAGCAGGATAATATTTTAATGTATTTTCCCTTTATTTAACTACTCAGTTAAGAACCAATTCTTATTTACAATGACAAAACCTCCCCTAACCCAGACGATGCTGGGCCAAACCCTCCCCTAACCCAGACGATGCTGGGCCAAACCCTCCCCTAACCCAGACGATGCTGGGCCAAACCCTCCCCTAACCCAGACGATTCTGGGACAAACCCTCCCCTAACCCAGACGATTCTGGGACAAACCCTCCCCTAACCCAGACGATTCTAAAACCCCCTAACCCAGACGAGGGACAAACCCCCCTAACCCACGATTCTGGGACAAACCCTCCCTGGGCCAACCCAACCCAGACGATAAACCCAGACGATTCTGGGACAAACCCTCCCCTAACCCAGACGATTCTGGGACAAACCCTCCCCTAACCCAGACGATGCTGGGACAAACCCTCCCCTAACCCAGACGATGCTGGGACAAACCCTCCCCTAACCCAGACGATGCTGGGACAAACCCTCCCCTAACCCAGACGATGCTGGGACAAACCTCCCCTAACCCAGACGGACAAACCCTCCCCTAACCCAGACGATTCTCGGACAAACCCTCCCCTAACCCAGACGATGCTGGGACAAACCCTCCCCTAACCCAAACGATGCTGGGACAAACCCTCCCCTAACCCAGACGATGCTGGGACAAACCCTCCCCTAACCCAGACGATGCTGGGACAAACCCTCTCCTAACCCAGACGATGCTGGGACAAACCCTCCCCTAACCCAGACGATGCTGGGCCAAACCCTCCCCTAACCCAGACGTTGCTGGGACAAACCCTCCCCTAACCCAGACGATGCTGGGACAAACCCTCCCGTAACCCAGACGATGCTGGGCCAAACCCTCCCCTAACCCAGACGATGCTGGGCCAAACCCTCCCCTAACCCAGACGATGCTGGGACAAACCCTCCCCTAACCCAAACGATGCTGGGACAAACCCTCCCGTAACCCAGACGATGCTGGGCCAAAACCTCCCCTAACCCAGACGATGCTGGGACAATTGTGCGCCGCACTATGGGACTCCCGATCATGGCCGCTCAAGGAACCCCTGTTATGTGGATTATCATTCATGGATATTTGTGTGTCTCTGTCTGTATGTGTGCGTGTGTGTGTGCATATCTCCTGCGTCTGTGTGTTCTCCTAGGGCCCCTCTGCTCACTATCTCCTGCGTCTGTGTGTTCTCCTAGGGCCCCTCTGCTCACTATCTCCTGCGTCTGTGTGTTCTCCTAGGGCCCCTCTGCTCACTATCTCCTGAGTCTGTGTGTTCTCCTAGGGCCCCTCTGCTCACTATCTCCTGCGTCTGTGTGTTCTCCTAGGGCCCCTCTGCTCACTATCTCCTGCGTCTGTGTGTTCTCCTAGGGCCCCTCTGCTCACTATCTCCTGCGTCTGTGTGTTCTCCTAGGGGCCCCTCTGCTCACTATCTCCTGCGTCTGTGTGTTCTCCTAGGGGCCCCTCTGCTCACTATCTCCTGTGTCTTGTTTACATAACACAGAGTCGTTTGACATCGTGCTGCGAGGGAATGGCTTCTCCGTGGGACGAGGCAACGACGGGGTTGTCTGTAGCTTCATAGTTGGCACGCAGACATACAGTAAGTACACACACACACACACACACACACACACACACACACACACACACACACACACACACACACACACACACACACACACACACAGACACACAGACACACAGACACACAGACACACAGACACACACACAGACACACAGAGAGAGACACACATATCTTACAGGAGCCATCTTAACATGTCAAGTGAAAGACCCAACAGAATATAGAAGTGTGAATGTTGTAAGGCCTATGTACCTTAGTAATTCAGTTTCTTATTTAAACATGTAGTCTGTTCTGTCAAGCAATATACAGAGGCAAGAAAAAATATGTCAACCGTTTGGAATTACCTGGATTTCTGCATAAATTTGTTATCAAATTTGTTCTGATCTTTATCATAACAATAGACAAACACAGTCTGCTTAATAAACTAATAACACACAAATTATTGTATTTTTCTTGTCTCTATTGAATACATCATTTAAACATTTCACAGTGTAGGTTGGAAAAGGTATGTGAACCCCTATAGGATAATGACTTCTCCAAAAGCTAATTGGATGGAGTCAGGAGTCAGCTCACCTGGAGTCCAATCAATGAGACGAGATTGGAGATAGTTAGCTAGAGCTGCCTTGCTCTATAAAAAAACATGAAGCATTGCCTGATGTGAACCATGCCTCGAACAAAAGAGATGTCAGAAGACCTAAGATGAAGAATTGTTGACTTGCATAAAGCTGGAAAGGGTTACAAAAGTATCTCTAAAAGGCTTAAGACAAATTGTCTATAAATGGAGCACTGTTGCTTCTCTCAGAGCACAGCGCAGAATGAGGTTCAATGAGGTTAAGAAGAATCCTAGAGTGTCAACTGAAGACTAACAGAAATCTCTGGAACATGCTAACATCTCTGCTGACGAGTCTATGATACGTAAAACACTGAACAAGATAGGTGTTAATGGGAGGACACCACAGAAGAAGCCACTGCTGTCCAAAAAAAAACATTTCTGCACATCTGAAGTTTGCGTAAGTGCACCTGGATGTTCCACAGCGCTACTGGCAAAATATTCTGTGGACAGATGAAACTACAGTTGAGTAGTTTGCAAGGAACACACAACACTATGTGTGGAGAAAAAAGGCACAGCACACCAACATCAAAACCTCATCCCAACTGTAAAGTATGGTGGAGGGAGCATCATGGTTTGGGACTGCTTTGCTGCCTCAGGGCCTGGACAGCTTGCTGTCATCGACAGAAAAAATGAATTCCCAAGTTTATCAAGACATTTTGCAGGAGAATATTAGACTTATCTGTCCGCCAATTAAAGCTCAACAGAAGTTGGGTGATGCAACAGGACAACGACCCAAAACACAGAAGTAAATCAACAACAGAATAGCTTTAATTGGCTCAGTCAGAGTCCTGACCTCAACCCGATTGAGATGCTGTGGCATGACCTCAAGAGAGCAGTTAACACCAGACAACCCAAGAATATTGCTGAACTGAACCAGTTTTGTAAAAAGGAATGGACCAAATTCCTCCTCACCGTTGTGCAGGTCTGATCCGCAACTACAGAAAACGTTTGGTTGAGGTTATTGCTGCCAATGGAGTCAACCAGTTATTAAATCCCACTCTACCCCTCTCCCCTTTCCCCCCTCTACCCCTTTCCCCCTTCTACCCCCTTCTACCCCTTTCCCCACTCTACCCCTCTACCCCTTTCCCCCTCTACCCCTTTCCCCCCTCTACCCCTTTCCCCCCTCTACCCCTTTCCCCCTCTACCCCTTTCCCCCCTTCTACCCCCTTCCCCCTTTCCCCCTCTACCCCTTTCCCCCTCTACCCCTTTCCCCCTCTACCCCTTTCCCCACTCTACCCCTTTCCCCCTCTACCCCTTTTCCCCCTCTACCCCTTTCCCCCTCTACACCTCTACCCCTTTCCCCCCTCTACCCCTTTCCCCCTCTACACCTCTACCCCTTTCCCCACTCTACCCCTTTCCCCATTTCCCCCCTCTACCCCTTTCCCCCTCTACCCCTTCCCCCCCTCTACCCCTTTCCCCCCTTTACCCCTTTCCCCCTTTACCCCTTTCCCCCTTCTACCCCCTTCCCCCTTCTACCCCTTCCCCCTTCTACCCCCTTCCCCACTCTACCCCTTTCCCCCTTCCCCCACTCTACCCCTTTCCCCACTCTACCCCTTTCCCCCTTCCCCCACTCTACCCCTTTCCCCACTCTAACCCTTTCCCCCTCTCTCCCACTCTGCCCCTTTCCCCACTCTAACCCTTTCCCCCTCTCTCCCACTCTGCCCCTTTCCCCCTTTCCCCCTCTACCCCTTTCCCCCTACCCCTTCCCCCTCTACTGCTTTCCCCCTCTACCCCTTTCCCCCTCTACCCCTTTCCCCCTTTCCCCCTCTACCCCTTTCCCCCTTTCCCCCTTTCCCCACTCTACCCCTTTCCCCACTCTACCCCTTTCCCCACTCTACCCCTTTCCCCCCTCTACCCCTTTCCCCACTCTACCCCTTTCCCCACTCTACCCCTTTCCCCCTCTACCCCTTTCCCCCACTCTACCCCTTTCCCCCTCTACCCCTTTCCCCCCTCTACCCCTTTCTCCCCACTCTACCCCTTTCCCCCTCTCCCCTCTCCCACTCTACCCCTTTCTCCCTCTCTCCCCTCTACCCCTTTCTCCCCTCTCCCACTCTCTCCCAGTCTCTCCCACTCTACCCCTTTCTCCCTCTCTCCCAGTCTCTCCCCTCTCTCCCCTCTCCCCCAGTCTCTCCCCTCTCCCAGTCTCTCCCCTCTCCCAGTCTCTCTCCCTCTCCCAGTCTCTCCCCTCTCCCCTCTCCCCCGTCCCCCACTCTCTCCCCTCTCTCCCCCAGTCTCTCTCCCACAGTCTCACCCCTCTCTCCCCCTCTCTCTCTCCCACAGTCTCACCCCTCTCTCCCCCTCTCTCTCCCTCTTTCCACCCCTCTCTCCTCCTCCTCCCCTCTCCACCACTCTCTCCCCCTCTCTCTCCCTCTTTCCACCACTCTCTCTCCCTCTTTCCACCACTCTCTTCCTTTCCACCCCTCTCTCCTCCTCTCTCTCCCTCTTCCACCACTCTCTCCCCCTCCTCTCCCTCTTTCCACCACTCTCTCTCCCTCTTTCCACCACTCTCTCTCCCTCTTTCCACCACTCTCTCTCCCTCTCTCCACCACTCTCTCCCACCGTACCCCTCTCTCCCCCTCTTTCTACCACTCTCTCTCCCTCTTTCCACCACTCTCTCCCACCCTCCCCCTCTCTCCCCCCTCTCTCTCCCTCTCTCTCCCTCTCTCTCCCACTCTCTCCCACTCTCTCCCTCTCTCCCCCACTCTTCCCCTCTCCTCTTTCCATCTTGTCCCATTTTTCCTCATGACAAATGTCTTGACTACACTACTGTATATTCTGCAAGTCAAGTGTGTGTGTGTGTGTGTGTGTGTGTGTGTGTGTGTGTGTGTGTGTGTGTGTGTGTGTGTGTGTGTGTGTGTGTGTGTGTGTGTGTGTGTGTGTGTGTGTGTGTGTGTGTGTGTGTGTGTGTGTGTGTGTGTGTGAGAGCCTGAGTGTGGTAGTGTGCAGGGAAGTCATTCTTGTCTTTATTTTCCAGATCAGAAGCCAAGTGTTGTGCGGAACGATTATCTCCTGTGTCCTGCACCAATGCTCTATGCAGTCGGACAGTAAGTAGCCAATGAGAAGGTGGTGTCATTAAGACGTGTGTGTGTGTGTGAACACATCCTCACTGACATTCCAAAACCGTACTGGTGTATCTATGTCGTTAAATCAAGCCAGCCCTCACATACTTTCCACAATTTGAAAGCACTTGAGACATGTATTTAACTTATGGTCTGACCAAAAAAACAGAAAGGCACTGCAGAGCTCAAGAACTGAAATTGAGTATGTAGAGATTATTCTTCCCTCACGGTTTTATTAATCCTCAAACACAACAACACCTTCTACTTATGTTCTCTCTTTGACTCCTATCTAAAATAGTATGATTGTATTGCAGGGAAATGTGGTCCAGAACATATCAAGATCAGAAACGTTCCATGAGATTTTTAAATGTACAGCAAGTTGATCTACTCACAATCCGACAGTAACATCATCTCATGTAATCCACTCAAATGTCCAAAACATCCAAAACTACTGCTGATAACATGTTTTTTTTTTTTACAATTGTCATTTGGTATTAAAGTTTTCAATGTAGAATTGACCCTATTTCTCCTTCAGTATAGAGCACACTGGGGCGGTAGGGTAGCCTAGTGGTTAGAGCGTTGGACTAGTAACCGGAAGGTTGCAAGTTCAAACCCCCGAGCTGACAAGGTACAAATCTGTCGTTCTGCCCCTGAACAGGCAGTTAACCCACTGTTCCTAGGACGTCATTGAAAATAAGAATTTGTTCTTAACTGACTTGCCTAGTTAAATAAAGGTAAAATTAAAAACTGGGTCAGGGCCTGTATTCACAGAGGCTTAGGGAAGGAGAGCTAAAGCTCTGATCAGTTTTGCCTGTTAGATCATGATGACTAGGAGAGAAGAACCTGATCCTAGATCAGTACTCATTCTGTGAGACTCTTTGTGAAAACATGCCCTGACGGAACCTGAACTCCTCCTGCTCCTGTAAACTGAAGAGTCTTGCTTAATTAACTCTTGGCATGGCCACGGTGACCCATTAAGTAGTTAGCTGTTAGGCCCGGTACAACGGGGCTGGGGCGGGCCAGGGTAGTGGGTAAACACATCTGTTCTGGGGCTTTTAAAGGGTTGTGTGACAGATGCAGCGATTCCCTTCTCCACGCTCTCTTCATTTAAATAATTCACCGTGCTACTGTGACAATCCCCTTTCCTGCCCATCCCTGCCCCCCCTGACCACCTGCATCATGGAATCATGCAACGTCTGAAAGTTCTGTCTCCGACTCCGTCCATCTGTCTGCCTCTCTGCTGACTCCGTCGCCGGTGATGCTGGGGGAGGTGGGGGGATTGGTTGGTTAGCATGGACGCTAGCAGAGGAAAAAAGCCTGTATAACGTTGAAGATGCATTATATTGGCCAAGAATATTGAGCTTTTTGTGGTGCTTTGTGTTCTCTGGTTTGGTCTATAACATGTGGTTTTGGTCTATAACATGTGGTTTGGTCTATAACATGTGGTTTGGTGGTTTGGTCTATAACATGTGGTTTAGTTTAAGGCATGTTGTCCTAAAAGGCGACTATTGTATGTGTGCCTGGTTGGTAGTTAGTAGGTACAGAGTTCAGATTTGGCCTATCGATATGGTCTATAGATATGGTCTATAGTATAGATATGGTCTATATTATAGATATGGTCTATAGATATGGTCTATAGTATAGATATGGCCTATATATATGGTCTATAGGTATGGTCTATAGATATGGTCTATAGATATGGTCTATAGTATAGATATGGTCTATAGATATGGTCTATAGTATAGATATGGTCTATAGGTATGGTCTATAGTATAGATATGGTCTATAGTATAGATATGGTCTATAGATATGGTCTATAGATATGGTCTATAGATATGGCCTATATTATAGATATGGTCTATAGATATGGTCTATAGATATGGTCTATAGATATGGTCTATAGTATAGATATGGTCTATAGTATAGATATGGTCTATAGATATGGTCTATAGATATGGTCTATAGATATGGTCTATAGATATGGTCTATAGTATATATATGGTCTATAGATATGGTCTATAGTATAGATATGGTCTATAGGTATGGTCTATAGTATAGATATGGTCTATAGATATGGTCTATAGATATGGTCTATAGATATGGCCTATATTATAGATATGGTCTATAGATATGGTCTATAGATATGGTCTATAGTATAGATATGGTCTATAGATATGGTCTATAGATATGGCCTATAGATATGGTCTATAGATATGGTCTATAGATATGGTCTATAGATATGGTCTATAGTATAGATATGGTCTATAGATATGGTCTATAGTATAGATATGGTCTATAGATATGGTCTATAGATATGGTCTATAGTATAGATATGGTCTATAGATATGGTCTATAGTATAGATATGGCCTATAGATATGGTCTATAGATATGGTCTATAGTATAGATATGGTCTATAGATATGGTCTATAGATATGGTTTATAGGTATGGTCTATAGATATGGTCTATAGTATAGATATGGTCTATAGTATAGATATGGTCTATAGTACAGATATGGTCTATAGATATGGTCTATAGATATGGTCTATAGATATGGTCTATAGATATGGTCTATAGATATGGTCTATAGTATAGATATGGTCTATAGTATAGATATGGTCTATAGATATGGTCTATAGATATGGTCTATAGATATGGTCTATAGATATGGTCTATAGATATGGCCTATATTATAGATATGGTCTATAGATATGGTCTATAGATATGGTCTATAGTATAGATATGGTCTATAGATATGGTCTATAGATATGGTCTATAGATATGGTCTATAGTATAGATATGGTCTATAGTATAGATATGGTCTATAGATATGGTCTATAGATATGGTCTATAGATATGGTCTATAGATATGGTCTATAGTATAGATATGGTCTATAGTATAGATATGGTCTATAGTATAGATATGGTCTATAGATATGGTCTATAGTATAGATATGGTCTATAGATATGGTCTATAGTATAGATATGGTCTATAGATATGGTCTATAGATATGGTCTATAGTATAGATATGGTCTATAGTATATGGTCTATAGTATAGATATGGTCTATAGTATAGATATGGTCTATATATATGGTCTATAGTATAGATATGGTCTATAGTATAGATATGGTCTATAGATATGGTCTATAGATATGGTCTATAGATATGGTCTATAGTATAGATATGGTCTAAAGATATGGTCTATAGTATAGATATGGTCTATAGATATGGTCTATAGATATGGTCTATAGTATAGATATGGTCTATAGATATGGTCTATAGTATAGATATGGTCTATAGATATGGTCTATAGTATATATATGGTCTATAGATATGGTCTATAGATATGGTCTATAGATATTATATGGTCTATAGTATATGGTCTATAGATATGGTCTATAGATATGGTCTATAGTATAGATATGGTCTATAGATATGGTCTATAGTATAGATATGGTCTATAGTATATGATCTATAGATATGGTCTATAGATATGGCCTATAGATATGGTCTATAGTATATATATGGTCTATAGTATATGGTCTATAGATATGGACTATAGATATGGCCTATAGATATGGTCTATAGATATGGTCTATAGTATATGGTCTATAGATATGGACTATAGATATGGCCTATAGATATGGTCTATATATATGGCCTATAGATATGGTCTATAGATATGGTCTATAGATATGGTCTATAGTATATATATGGTCTATAGTATATGGTCTATAGATATGGTCTATAGATATGGTCTATAGTATATGGTCTATAGTATATGGTCTATAGTATAGATATGGTCTATAGATATGGTCTATAGATATGGTCTATAGTATATGGTCTATAGTATATGGTCTATAGATATGGTCTATATATATGGTCTATAGTATATGGTCTATAGATATGGTCTATAGTATATATATGGTCTATAGATATGGTCTATCGATATGGTCTATAGTATAGATATGGTCTATAGATATGGTCTATAGTATAGATATGGTCTATAGATATGGTCTATAGTATAGATATGGTCTATAGATATGGTCTATAGTATAGATATGGTCTATAGATATGGTCTATAGATATGGTCTATAGTATAGATATGGTCTATAGTATATGGTCTATAGTATAGATATGGTCTATAGTATAGATATGGTCTATAGATATGGTCTATAGTATAGATATGGTCTATAGTATAGATATGGTCTATAGTATAGATATGGTCTATAGATATGGTCTATAGATATGGTCTATAGATATGGTCTATAGATATGGTCTATAGTATAGATATGGTCTAAAGATATGGTCTATAGTATAGATATGGTCTATAGATATGGTCTATAGATATGGTCTATAGTATAGATATGGTCTATAGATATGGTCTATAGTATAGATATGGTCTATAGATATGGTCTATAGTATATATATGGTCTATAGATATGGTCTATAGATATGGTCTATAGATATTATATGGTCTATAGTATATGGTCTATAGATATGGTCTATAGATATGGTCTATAGTATAGATATGGTCTATAGATATGGTCTATAGTATAGATATGGTCTATAGTATATGATCTATAGATATGGTCTATAGATATGGCCTATAGATATGGTCTATAGTATATATATGGTCTATAGTATATGGTCTATAGATATGGACTATAGATATGGCCTATAGATATGGTCTATAGATATGGTCTATAGTATATGGTCTATAGATATGGACTATAGATATGGCCTATAGATATGGTCTATATATATGGCCTATAGATATGGTCTATAGATATGGTCTATAGATATGGTCTATAGTATATATATGGTCTATAGTATATGGTCTATAGATATGGTCTATAGATATGGTCTATAGTATATGGTCTATAGTATATGGTCTATAGTATAGATATGGTCTATAGATATGGTCTATAGATATGGTCTATAGTATATGGTCTATAGTATATGGTCTATAGATATGGTCTATATATATGGTCTATAGTATATGGTCTATAGATATGGTCTATAGTATATATATGGTCTATAGATATGGTCTATCGATATGGTCTATAGTATAGATATGGTCTATAGATATGGTCTATAGTATAGATATGGTCTATAGATATGGTCTATAGTATAGATATGGTCTATAGATATGGTCTATAGTATAGATATGGTCTATAGATATGGTCTATAGTATAGATATGCTCTATAGATATGGTCTATAGATATGGTCTATAGTATAGATATGCTCTATAGATATGGTCTATAGATATGGCCTATAGATATGGTCTATAGTATAGATATGGTCTATAGATATGGTCTATAGTATAGATATGGTCTATATTATAGATATGGCCTATAGATATGGTCTATAGTATAGATATGGCCTATAGATATGGTCTATAGTTATGGCCTATAGATATGGTCTATAGTATAGATATGGCCTATAGATATGGCCTATAGATATGGTCTATAGTATAGATATGGCCTATAGATATGGTCTATAGATATGGCCTATAGATATGGTCTATAGTATAGATATGGCCTATAGATATGGCCTATAGATATGGCCTATAGATATGGTCTATAGATATGGCCTATATATATGGTCTATAGATATGGTCTATAGATATGGCCTATAGATATGGTCTATAGATATGGCCTATAGATATGGTCTATAGATATGGCCTATAGATATGGTCTATAGATATGGCCTATAGATATGGTCTATAGATATGGCCTATAGATATGGCCTATAGATATGGTCTATAGTATAGATATGGTCTATAGTATAGATATGGTCTATAGATATGGCCTATAGGTATGGTCTATAGTATAGATATGGTCTATAGATATGGTCTATAGATATGGCCTATAGATATGGTCTATAGATATGGTCTATAGATATGGCCTATAGATATGGCCTATAGATATGGCCTATAGTATAGATATGGCCTATAGATATGGCCTATAGATATGGTCTATAGATATGGCCTATAGTATAGATATGGCCTATAGATATGGCCTATAGATATGGCCTATAGATATGGCCTATAGATATGGCCTATAGATATGGTCTATAGATATGGCCTATATATATGGTCTATAGATATGGCCTATAGATATTTTCTATAGATATGGCCTATAGATATGGTCTATAGATATGGCCTATAGTATAGATATGGCCTATAGATATGGTCTATAGTATAGATATGGTCTATAGATATGGCCTATAGTATAGATATGGTCTATAGATATGGTCTATAGTATAGATATGGTCTATAGATATGGCCTATAGATATGGTCTATAGATATGGTCTAAATATATGGTCTATAGTATAGATATGGTCTATAGATATGGCCTATAGTATAGATATGGTCTATAGATATGGTCTATAGTATAGATATGGTCTATAGATATGGCCTATAGATATGGTCTATAGATATGGTCTATAGATATTATATGGTCTATAGATATGGTCTATAGATATGGTCTATAGTATAGATATGGTCTATAGATATGGTCTATAGATATGGCCTATAGATATGGTCTATAGATATGGTCTATAGATATTATATGGTCTATAGATATTATATGGTCTATAGATATGGTCATATAATAATATTATATGGTCACGTATAATAAGAGCAATAATAAAATAAATAGAGCAATAACAAACGTAGAACACAAATGTCCATTCAAGCATCATATACAATACACGTTCCGTATACAATACACGTTCCGTATACAATACACGTTCCGTATACAATACACGTTCCGTATACAATACACGTTCCATATACAATACACGTTCCATATACAATACACTTTAGAAATACAATACACGTTCCGTATACAATACACGTTCCGTATACAAAACACGTTCCGTATACAATACACTTTAGAAATACAATACATGTTCCGTATACAATACACGTTCCGTATACAATACAAGTTCCGTATACAATACACGTTCCGTATACAATACACGTTCCATATACAATACACTTTAGAAATACAATACACGTTCCGTATACAATACACTTTAGAAATACAATACACGTTCCGTATACAATACACTTTAGAAATACAATACACGTTCCGTATACAATACACTTTAGAAATACAATACACGTTCCGTATACAATACACTTTAGAAATACAATACACGTTCCGTGTACAATACACTTTAGAGATACAATACACGTTCCGTATACAATACACGTTCCGTATACAATACACGTTCCGTATACAATACACTTTAGAAATACAATACACGTTCCATATACAATACACGTTCCGTATACAATACACGTTCCGTATACAATACACGTTCCATATACAATACTCTTTAGAAATACAATACACGTTCCGTATACAATACACGTTCCGTATACAATACACTTTAGAAATACAATACACGTTCCATATACAATACACGTTCCGTATACAATACACGTTCCGTATACAATACACGTTCCGTATACAATACACTTTAGAAATACAATACACGTTCCGTATACAATACACGTTCCGTATACAATACACTTTAGAAATACAATACACGTTCCGTATACAATACACATTCCGTATACAATACACTTTAGAAATACAATACACGTTCCGTATACAATACACTTTAGAAATACAATACACGTTCCGTATGCAATACACTTTAGAAATACAATACACGTTCCGTATACAATACACGTTCCATATACAATACACTTTAGAAATACAATACACGTTCCGTATACAATACACGTTCCGTATACAATACACTTTAGAAATACAATACACGTTCCATATACAATACACGTTCCGTATACAATACACGTTCCGTATACAATACACTTTAGAAATACAATACACGTTCAGTATACAATACACGTTCCGTATACAATACACTTTAGAAATACAATACACGTTCCGTATACAATACACATTCTGTATACAATACACTTTAGAAATACAATACACGTTCCGTATACAATACACATTCTGTATACAATACACTTTAGAAATACAATACACGTTCCGTATACAATACACTTTAGAAATACAATACACGTTCCGTATGCAATACACTTTAGAAATACAATACACGTTCCGTATACAATACACGTTCCATATACAATACACTTTAGAAATACAATACACGTTCCATATACAATGAATAATCCGTATACAATACACTTTAGAAATACAATACACGTTCCATATACAATACACGTTCCGTATACAATACACTTTAGAAATACAATACACGTTCCGTATACAATACACTTTAGAAATACAATACACTTTAGAAATACAATACACGTTCCGTATACAATACACGTTCCGTATACAATACACTTTAGAAATACAATACACGTTCCGTATACAATACACATTCTGTATACAATAAACTTTAGAAATACAATACACGTTCCGTATACAATACACTTTAGAAATACAATACGGACGTTCCGTATGCAATACACTTTAGAAATACAATACACGTTCATCTGTACAATACAGTGTTCCATATACAATACACTTTAGAAATACAATACACGTTCCGTATACAATACACTTTAGAAATACAATACAGTTCCGTATACAATACACTTTAGAAATACAATACACGTTCCGTATACAATACACGTTCCATATACAATACACTTTAGAAATACAATACACGTTCCGTATACAATACACATTCTGTATACAATACACTTTAGAAATACAATACACGTTCCGTATACAATACACTTTAGAAATACAATACACGTTCCGTATGCAATACACTTTAGAAATACAATACACGTTCCGTATACAATACACGTTCCATATACAATACACTTTAGAAATACAATACACGTTCCGTATACAATACACTTTAGAAATACAATACACGTTCCGTATACAATACACTTTAGAAATACAATACACGTTCCGTATACAATACACGTTCCATATACAATACACTTTAGAAATACAATACACGTTCCGTATACAATACACTTTAGAAATACAATACACGTTCCGTATACAATACACGTTCTGTATACAATACACTTTCAATATGCTATACACTTTCCATATACAATACACATTAGAAATACAATACACTTTCAATATGCTATACACATTCAATATACATTAGACATTAGAAATACAATACACTTTCACTATACAATACACGTTCCATATACCATACACGTTCAGTCAATTGGTGGTGGCACTGGTCTTCTCTGTGGTGACAGCTGTGTCATGGTTCAGTCCTTGAACACAGGCATCTGTTGGTGGCCCTAAACCTCTCCCCCTTCCCCTCTCCACCATATCGCTCCATTAGGTAGCCCCCCCCCCCTGTCCTCCTATCCCTTAACTCCCCCCTCCCCCCAGTGTGTTGATGATAACAAGGTTGAGTGGTGGAGCTCTTGGTCTGCTGTGTCTCACCTCACACAACAACGGTGGAGGGTGAAAGAGAACTTAAGGGTCTGGCCGACACCTGGCCGACACCTGGCCGACACCTGGCTGACACCTGGCTGACACCTGGCTGACACCTGGCTGACACCTGGCTGACACCTGGCAACAGACAGGACAGGACAGCTAGCTAATGCAGCAAGCCTCATGAATAATGGAAACAGGACAATCGGAGGGCGCACCGCGGGGCTGACGAACGTGTCAGTTGTCCAATTGGTGCCATTTTTGACGTCATAGCCATAAACATCTCTGGGTCGTTGAAAAGTAGAGCGTTTCTTGGTGCAGCGTTGGGGAGGGCGGAATCTGTCTTCCTGTAGCGTTAAGGTCAGGTGGTGTGACAGATATTATTTTCTCGGTCCAATGTAAAGACTCTCTAGTTGAGCCCTGGTGCCCTGAAGGTAAAGAATGCGATCCCAATGGACGTATGATTCAATACCTTTTAGTGATACAAAAAAAATAAAAAATGGAGTTTATGTATCGACTAATATGCACAGCAATATTATGAGTAGCGATCCAAATATTTAGCAGCTGTAATAGTTCAGAGCACACTCATGTTGAAGAGGAGAAATAATGTGACCTTAGTTTGTGGGTGCGGTCAGCAGCACCCTGTTCCACAAAATACAAAACAAACCAGGTAAATTATACATGGACATATCCTTCTGTCGCTCTGTCTCTTCTTATAACTGGTGATGCTGTAAAACCCTGTGAATGACAGTTGAAGGCAGGGCCCCCAGCTGTTAGGTTGAGCTGGGGTTATGTCTGAATTAGATGGGAGACGAGAGGGGGAAATGTCATGCCAGAGGTACAATGGGCATGGGGGATCACTCTTAAGGGATCACTCTAAAACCCTGTAAAGACTGACACATGTTCCCAGGGACATAAAGGCAGACGACTCAGACCTCTCCTCTGTTTGTATCACTGGAGATCTCTAAACTGGGTTATGGACAAACCTGGGTTCAACTACTATTTGAAATCATTCCAAATACTTTGATCTAGTCTTGCCTGGCTGACTGGATCAATAGAACAGTCCCAAGACTATAAATTCAGTAGATCCGGCACTCCAGGCAGAATAGAGCAAATGCTCAAGAATATTGAAAAGATTTCATATAGTATTTGATCCCAGGTCTAGTCATTGGAGCTCTCTGAGATCCCAGGTCTGGTCATTGGAGCTCTCTGAGATCCCAGGTCTGGTCATTGGAGCTCTCTGAGATCCCAGGTCTAGTCATTGGAGCTCTCTGAGATCCCAGGTCTAGTCATTGGAGCTCTCTGAGATCCCAGGTCTAGTCATTGGAGCTCTCTGAGATCCCAGGTCTGGTCATTGGAGCTCTCTGAGATCCCAGGTCTGGTCATTGGAGCTCTCTGAGATCCCAGGTCTGGTCATTGGAGCTCTCTGAGATCCCAGGTCTGGTCATTGGAGCTCTCTGAGATCCCAGGTCTGGTCATTGGAGCTCTCTGAGATCCCAGGTCTGGTCATTGGAGCTCTCTGAGATCCCAGGTCTGGTCATTGGAGCTCTCTGAGATCCCAGGTCTGGTCATTGGAGCTCTCTGAGGTGCGATGTGGAAACTTCTCTTTCCCTCCCACTCTAGTGGTCTCTGTGTCTAGTGGCTTCTGTCGGCGTGCCTCGTCGTCCTGCGTGATGCTAAGCGCTAGTGATATGATACAGCTGGACGATCACCGGTGTCAGTAATTGCTTTCCAACTTTTCCTTAAAGACGGGAAAATTGAGGAGGGGTGAATTATTCAGGGTTGAACATATTGCGGAGGACGGCTGTCTCTAAGAGTTGTGAAAACGTCGCGTCTCTGAAGGACGCGTGGCAGAGATCCTGACAGAATAGAGGAAACTCTTTGAACTCTGAAGAGAAGGATTGTGGTACGGAACGAACCTCAAGATTGGGTGATCAAACGTTAGGCCAAACACATGTTTAAGTTTCCATTCAAATGTCTGCAATGTAACGTGTGTTTGTTTGCAGTCATCTTGGCCTGGTCAAGCAAATGGAATATTTCTCCTGGTTAAATAAAATCTACTGTATATTGTATGTATAAATATATCTACAGTATATTGTATGTATAAATATATCTACAGTATATTGTATGTATAAATATATCTACAGTATATTGTATGTATAAATATATCTACAGTATATTGTATGTATAAATATATCTACAGTATATTGTATGTATAAATATATCTACAGTATATTGTATGTATAAATATATCTACAGTATATTGTATGTATAAATATAATCTACAGTATATTGTATGTATAAATATAATCTACAGTATATTGTATGTATAAATATATCTACAGTATATTGTATGTATAAATATATCTACAGTATATTGTATGTATAAATATATCTACAGTATATTGTATGTATAAATTAAATCTACAGTATATTGTATGTATAAATTAAATCTACAGTATATTGTATGTATAAATTAAATCTACAGTATATTGTATGTATAAATTAAATCTACAGTATATTGTATGTATAAATTAAATCTACAGTATATTGTATGTATAAATTAAATCTACAGTATATTGTATGTATAATTAAATCTACAGTATATTGTATGTATAAATATATCTACAGTATATTGTATGTATAAATATATCTACAGTATATTGTATGTATAAATATATCTACAGTATATTGTATGTATAAATATATCTACAGTATATTGTATGTATAAATATATCTACAGTATATTGT
Organism: Oncorhynchus gorbuscha; assembly: GCF_021184085.1. Taxonomy (NCBI): domain Eukaryota; kingdom Metazoa; phylum Chordata; class Actinopteri; order Salmoniformes; family Salmonidae; genus Oncorhynchus; species Oncorhynchus gorbuscha. Next base: position 90,611,008 of record NC_060177.1, read on the forward strand.
ATGTATAAATATATCTACAGTATATTGTATGTATAAATATATCTACAGTATATTGTATGTATAAATAAAGGACGATCGCTTTTTGGAGAAAGAAGCGGTAAAAAAAGATGGTGCTCGTGAAACTAATCAAAATATTGTTTTTATTTCAATATAAAACTATTTCACTGAGTGATGATGTTCTCACAAAAAAAGTATGTTCACACAATCACGATATTTGTTTTTGCGTTACTCAAAAAACAGACTTTACATCTCTGTTTAGAGGAACACATTTTCTGTCCTGTTTGTGCAACAGTACTGAGCAACAACAATAACTCACCAACTACACAGAAAAAAGGACATTAACGCAGCATGCAGCAATTTCATTTTTTTTTTAAATCTTTTTTTTTTTACTGAGTTACAAATCAGTCAATTTGAAATAAATTAATTAGGCCCTAATCTATGGATTTCACATGACTGGGAATACAGATATGCATCTGTTGGTCACAGAGACTTTAAATAAAAAGGTAGAGGGTGTGGATCAGATAACCAGTCACCATTTGCCTCATGCAGCATTACTCATCTCCTTCACATAGAGTTGATCAGGCTGTTGATTGTGATATAATTAAGTTGTTGGTGCATATACACAGAGTGCACAAAACATTAGGAACACCTTTCTAATTTTGCGTTGCACCCCCTTTTGCCCTCGAAACAGCCTCAATTTGTCGAGGCATGGACTCTAAACGTTGTTGAATGAGTTATTGACTTCAATGTTTCCCACAGTTGTGTCGAGGTGACTAAATGTATTTTGGGTGGTGGACCGTTCTTGATACACACAGGAAACTGTTGAGCATGAAAAACTCAGCATCATTGCAGTTCTTGACACTTACCGGTGCACCTGGCACCTACTACCATACCTCGTTCAAAGGCACTTCGATCTTTTGTCTTGCCCATTCACCATCTGAATGACACACATACACAATCCATGTCTCAGTTGTCTCAAGGTATAAAGATCCTTCTTTAACCCGTCTCCTCCCCTTCATCTACACTGATTGAAGTGGATTTAATAAGTGACATCAATAAGGGATCATAGCTTTCACCTGGATTCACCTGGACAGTCTATGTCACGGAAAGATCAAATGTTCCTAATTTTTTGTCCACTCAGTGTAAAATCTCTAATAGTCAGTAGCAGAAAAACAGAATGTCCATGCCTCAAATCATATTTTTTTCCAACTGTAATTCTAAGAGAGCGGACCTTGTCTTTGTCTTCTTCCTCTATTTCTTCTAAAGCACAGAGCCCAAGTCACAGACACGGCCCCTCCTAGATGTGTTCCACAATACCAGTCAAAGCCAAGTCACAGACACGACCCCTCCTAGATGTGTTCCACAATACCAGTCAAAGCCAAGTCACAGACACGGCCCCTCCTGAATGTGTTCCACAATACCAGTCAAAGCCAAGTCACAGACACGGCCCCTCCTGAATGTGTTCCACAATACCAGTCAAAGCCAAGTCACAGACACGGCCCCTCCTGAATGTGTTCCACAATACCAGTCAAAGCCAAGTCACAGACACGGCCCCTCCTGAATGTGTTCCACAATACCAGTCAAAGCCAAGTCACAGACACGGCCCCTCCTGAATGTGTTCCACAATACCAGTCAAAGCCAAGTCACAGACACGGCCCCTCCTGAATGTGTTCCACAATACCAGTCAAAGCCAAGTGGAGAGGAACAAAAACATGAAGGGTGGTGTTTAAAAAAAAAAGAAGAAGAAAATAAAGGACACATCATTTAAGTATTGAGTGTGGAAATAGGAAAGGCGATATAGAGATTGAACAAGGGGGGGGGGGGGATTCAGGCAATTTAAATTCCAGTACCATACTAGCGGACAGTAGGACAGAGAGTCAGACGGCAGCTCATCTGTAGGAGCCGCAGGAGAATAGAAGGCCCAAGGCAGAGCCCAGGGCTAAACCAACTGCACAGAGAGAACACACACATACCTTCATCCCCCACACACACGGCCAGGCGAACAATCAGACCAGACAATAGACAGTGTTTTACATATTTCTTCATTTTGGTGGTGGTGGGGGGTGGTGGTGGGTGGGTGGGGGGGGGGGGGGTGATTTCAGTCGTTCCGTTTCCTGCTTAAAGGCATGGTAATTGGATCTGGCATAATGGACATACGGAAATAGCTCTGCCGTTCATCATTAGGGGTTTTAATTGCGCCATTTTAGAACTCGTTCCCCTCGTGAAAAATAAGTCATACACTGCCCCCCCCCCCCTATTCAGGGCTATTGTGGCGTTAAACAGTGTGTGTTGTGCTCGTCTTTCTAGGTCCATGGACGTCCTCATAAGTCTGAACCATGGAAAGTCCTTCATCCTTAGTGCCTTCACCATCTACGCCACCACATGTGTGAGTTTCGCATTGTCCAATATCTGTTAATAAAAGGGTTAAGTTATACAGTCTATATTCATCTACAACTTGTGCTTAGGTAGAATAGCCGTACTTTACAAACTGAAGCCACACGGGACCTATGTCCTATGTGCATACCTCTGGCTGGTCTTATCTGTCTATTGAATGACCTCTGGCTGGTCTTATCTGTCTATTGAATGACCTCTGGCTGGTCTTATCTGTCTATTGAATGACCTCTGGGTGGTCTTTTCTGTCTATTGAATGACCTCTGGGTGGTCTTATCTGTCTATTGAATGACCTCTGGCTGATCTTATCTGTCTATTGAATGACCTCTGGCTGGTCTTATCTGTCTATTGAATGACCTCTGGCTGGTCTTTTCTGTCTATTGAATGACCTCTGGCTGGTCTTATCTGTCTATTGAATGACCTCTGGCCGGTCTTATCTGTCTATTGAATGACCTCTGGCTGGTCTTATCTGTCTATTGAATGACCTCTGGCTGGTCTTATCTGTCTATTGAATGACCTCTGGCTGGTCTTATCTGTCTATTGAATGACCTCTGGCTGGTCTTATCTGTCTATTGAATGACCTCTGGCTGGTCTTATCTGTCTATTGAATGACCTCTGGCTGGTCTTTTCTGTCTATTGAATGACCTCTGGCTGGTCTTTTCTGTCTATTGAATGACCTCTGGCTGGTCTTATCTGTCTATTGAATGACCTCTGGCTCGTCTTTTCTGTCTATGGAATGACCACTGGCTGGTCTTATCTGTCTATTGAATGACCTCTGGCTGGTCTTATCTGTCTATTGAATGACCTCTGGGTGGTCTTATCTGTCTATTGAATGACCTCTGGCTGGTCTTATCTGTCTATTGAATGACCTCTGGCTGGTCTTATCTGTCTATTGAATGACCTCTGGCTGGTCTTATCTGTCTATTGAATGACCTCTGGCTGGTCTTATCTGTCTATTGAATGACCTCTGGCTGGTCTTATCTGTCTATTGAATGACCTCTGGGTGGTCTTATCTGTCTATTGAATGACCTCTGGCTGGTCTTATCTGTCTATTGAATGACCTCTGGCTGGTCTTATCTGTCTATTGAATGACCTCTGGCTGGTCTTATCTGTCTATTGAATGACCTCTGGCTGGTCTTATCTGTCTATTGAATGACCTCTGGCTGGTCTTATCTGTCTATTGAATGACCTCTGGCTGGTCTTATCTGTCTATTGAATGACCTCTGGCTGGTCTTATCTGTCTATTGAATGACCTCTGGCTGGTCTTATCTGTCTATTGAATGACCTCTGGCTGGTCTTATCTGTCTATTGAATGTCCTCTGGCTGGTCTTATCTGTCTATTGAATGACCTCTGGCTGGTCTTATCTGTCTATTGAATGACCTCTGGCTGGTCTTATCTGTCTATTGAATGACCTCTGGCTGGTCTTATCTGTCTATTGAATGACCTCTGGCTGGTCTTATCTGTCTATTGAATGACCTCTGGCTGGTCTTATCTGTCTATTGAATGACCTCTGGCCGGTCTTATCTGTCTATTGAATGACCTCTGGCCGGTCTTATCTGTCTATTGAATGACCTCTGGCCGGTCTTATCTGTCTATTGAATGACCTCTGGCTGGTCTTATCTGTCTATTGAATGACCTCTGGCTGGTCTTATCTGTCTATTGAATGACCTCTGGCTGGTCTTATCTGTCTATTGAATGACCTCTGGCTGGTCTTATCTGTCTATTGAATGACCTCTGGCTGGTCTTATCTGTCTATTGAATGACCTCTGGCCGGTCTTATCTGTCTATTGAATGACCTCTGGCTGGTCTTATCTGTCTATTGAATGACCTCTGGCTGGTCTTATCTGTCTATTGAATGACCTCTGGCTGGTCTTATCTGTCTATTGAATGACCTCTGGCTGGTCTTATCTGTCTATTGAATGACCTCTGGCTGGTCTTATCTGTCTATTGAATGACCTCTGGCTGGTCTTATCTGTCTATTGAATGACCTCTGGCTGGTCTTATCTGTCTATTGAATGACCTCTGGCTGGTCTTATCTGTCTATTGAATGACCTCTGGCTGGTCTTATCTGTCTATTGAATGACCTCTGGCTGGTCTTATCTGTCTATTGAATGACCTCTGGCTGGTCTTATCTGTCTATTGAATGACCTCTGGCTGGTCTTATCTGTCTATTGAATGACCTCTGGCTGGTCTTATCTGTCTATTGAATGACCTCTGGCTGGTCTTATCTGTCTATTGAATGACCTCTGGCTGGTCTTATCTGTCTATTGAATGACCTCTGGCCGGTCTTATCTGTCTATTGAATGACCTCTGGCCGGTCTTATCTGTCTATTGAATGACCTCTGGCTGGTCTTATCTGTCTATTGAATGACCTCTGGCTGGTCGTATCTGTCTATTGAATGACCTCTGGCTGGTCTTATCTGTCTATTGAATGACCTCTGGCTGGTCTTATCTGTCTATTGAATGACCTCTGGCTGGTCTTATCTGTCTATTGAATGACCTCTGGCTGGTCTTATCTGTCTATTGAATGACCTCTGGCTGGTCTTATCTGTCTATTGAATGACCTCTGGCTGGTCTTATCTGTCTATTGAATGACCTCTGGCTGGTCTAACGTGTATTTTTCTCTCCCTGTGTCAGTCGGACGGCTTCGCGGTAGCCATAGTGTTCCTGTTGCTGTTGTTACTGGCAGCGTTAGCAGCAGCATGGTGGTTCTGGCCTCTCTGCTGCACTGTGGTGAGTCTAACAACGCAGTCTATAACATAATAACACAAAACACTGACACATTTATAACATACAGAAATGTTCCTGCCCTCTGGTTCATTTCCACATTTATAACATACAGAAATGTTCCTGCCCTCTGGTTCATTTCCACATTTATAACACACAGAAATGTTCCTGCCCTCTGGTTCATTTCCACATTTATAACACACAGAAATGTTCCTGCCCTCTGGTTCATTTCCACATTTATAACATACAGAAATGTTCCTGCCCTCTGGTTCATTTCCACATTTATAACATACAGAAATGTTCCTGCCCTCTGGTTCATTTCCACATTTATAACACACAGAAATGTTCCTGCCCTCTGGTTCATTTCCACATTTATAACATACAGAAATGTTCCTGCCCTCTGGTTCATTTCCACATTTATAACATACAGAAATGTTCCTGCCCTCTGGTTCATTTCCACATTTATAACATACAGAAATGTTCCTGCCCTCTGGTTCATTTCCACATTTATAACATACAGAAATGTTTATTTATTTATATTTAACCAGGCAAGTCTGTTAAGGGAAAATTTCTTATTTTCAATGACGGCCTAGGAACAGTGGGTTAACTGCCTTGTTCAGGGGGGCAGAACGACAGATTTGTACCTTGTCAGCTCGGGGGATACGATCTTGCAACCTTTCATTTACTAGTCCAACGCTCTAACCACTAGGTAGTGGTTAGAGGAAGTTGTCTTTGTGTATTGTGTAAAATACTCCTCAATGTGTCCTTCCTGTGTCAGCAAGCTGCAGACTATACTGTAAGCAACTTAAACAATCACTGTAAACACTAATGTCCCTCGTAACTACAAGTCTCTGTTTCAACAGTTCATCTTATCAAGGAGGATGAACTGTATAAATAAAGGATACACATGACAGCGTAAACACAGAACCTGTCTGGTTCTGGATATGATCTGTTGTAAGTAAAGATATACCGACCCAGTCAAACCCTTAGCCAAAAGCCATTATTATAGCCATGCCCCAGCATCAGCCCTCCCTCCCCCGTGGGATGATGCCAGGTAAACGCAACCATCACGGCCAAGCCAGTCATGAATGGAACATGCTCCGCGATCTCCACGTTGTTCACGAGCTCAGCTGAGGTGAGGTGGTTGGCGTTGGCAGGCAGCCAGCTCCACTGTTAAACTCTTCTTCACCCCACGTTTTACCTCATTACTGCCTGCAAAGAGCTGCACAGCACCACAGAGGAAGAGGCTCTAACAGGAAGTAGTAACCATAGCGATAGAGATATGTGTTCTATTTAACTCTGAGATCTTTACCACATCCCGTATCTGGAAACAGTAGAGCCTGTTTAGTGTGGTGTGACTTTCCTCTCCCAGGAAGCACTTCTCTTTTTGTTTTTTGGCGCAGATTTTTCTATTCCCCTTCTCGTGTTTCGTGTTATGATGGTTTGTTCAGTTGATATTAAATATCTGTTTCAAAGCCTTTGTTCACACCAAACCTTTTTTTTGTACATCATATATCATATTTTCCTCCTTTGTGAGGAGTTTCAGTATGTTTTTATGGAAGCTCATGGATTCTCAGTGCTTTGTCTTCAGCATAACAATCCCCCCCCCTCCCGCAACCCATTCCACATCTTCCTCTCTCCATTTAGAAAAGCCGTTTCCAGATGATGTTTTCAGGATATACATAATGCCTACAGATGGTCCTTAGACCTCCTCTGTCCCCCTCTTCTATATGGGAACCCTGACAAACGGAAATATACCGTATCCAAACCGTCACCAATACCATCACCAATCACCAATAATACCATCACCAATCACCATGACCGTCACCAATACCATCACCAAACCGTCACCAATACCATCACCAATCACCAATAATACCATCACCAATCACCCATGACCGTCACCAATACCATCACCAAACCGTCACCAATACCATCACCAATCACCAATACCATCTCCATCACCAATACCATCACAAATCACCATCACCAATCACCAATACCATCACCAATACCATCACCAAACTGTCCCCAATACCATCACCAATACCATCACCAATAACCATCACCAATACCATCACCAATCACCAATACCATCACCAAAACCGTCACCAATACCATCACCAATCACCAATAATACCATCACCAATACCATCACGAAACTGTCACCAATACCATCTGGTGTTCAACCTTCCCAAGTTCTCTCACGTCACCCCGCTCCTCCGTTCTCTCCACTGGCTTCCAGTTGAAGCTCGCATCCGCTACAAGACCATGGTGCTTGCCTACGGAGCTGTGAGGGGAACGGCACCTCAGTACCTCCAGGCTCTGATCAGGCCCTACACCCAAACAAGGGCACTGCGTTCATCCACCTCTGGCCTGCTCGCCTCCCTACCACTGAGGAAGTACAGCTCCCGCTCAGCCCAGTCAAAACTGTTCGCTGCCCTGGCCCCCCAATGGTGGAACAAACTCCCTCACGACGCCAGGACAGCGGAGTCAATCACCACCTTCCGGAGACACCTGAAACCCCACCTCTTTAAGGAATACCTAGGATAGGTTAAGTAATCCCTCTCACCCCACCCCCCCTAAGTTTTAGATGCACTATTGTTAAGTGACTGTCCCACTGGATGTCATAAGGTGAATGCACCAATTTGTAAGTCGCTCTGGATAAGAGCGTCTGCTAAATGACTTAAATGTAATGTAAATGTAATACCATCACCAATAATACCATCACCAATAATACCATCACCAATCACCAATTATACCATCACCAATACCATCACCAATCACCAATAATACCATCACCAATCACCAATAATACCATCACCAAACACCATCACCAATACCATCAACAATAAAACCATCACCATTAACCATCACCAATACCATCTCCATCACCAATACCATCACCAATCACCAATAATACCATCACCAATCACCCATGACCGTCACCAGGGCCATCACCAACACCATGACCATTACCAACACCATGACCATCACCAACACCATGACCAACACCATGACCATCACCAACACCATGACCAACACCATAACCATCACCAACACCATAACCATCACCAACACCATGACCATCACCAACACCATCACCAACACCATAACCATCACCGACACCATGACCATCACCAACACCATGACCATCACCAACACCATGACCATCACCAACACCAACACCATGACCATAACCATCACCAACACCATGACCATCACCAACACCATCACCAACACCACGGCCATCACCAACACCATGACCATCACCAACACCATGACCATCACCAACACCATGACCATGACCAACACCATGACCATGACCAACACCATGACCATGACCAACACCATGACCATGACCAACACCATGACCATCACCAACACCATGACCATCACCAACACCAACACCATGACCAACACCATAACCAACACCATGACCATCACCAACACCATGACCATCACCAACACCATAACCATCACCAACACCATGACCATCACCAACACCATCACCAACACCACGGCCATCACCAACACCACGGCCATCACCAACACCATGACCATCACCAACACCAACACCATGACCAACACCATAACCATCACCAACACCATGACCATGACCATCACCATGACCAACACCATAACCCTCACCAACACCATAACCATCACCAACACCATGACCATCACCAACACCATGACCATCACCAACACCATCACCAACACCATGTCCAACACTATTATCAAAAAAACACCACCATCAGAATAACCAACACCACCACTAATACTAACACCATCAGTATCACCACCACCAACACCACCACCAACAGTATCACCAACACCACAAGTAACACCAACACCATCAGTATCACCAACACCACAACTAACACCAACACCATCAGTATCACCAACACCACAACTAACACCAACACCACAACTAACACCAACACCATCAGAATCACCAACACCACCACTAACACCATCAGTATCACCAACACCACAAGTAATACCAACACCATCAGTATCACCAACACCACAACTAACACCAACACCATCAGAATCACCAACACCACCACTAACACCATCAGAATCACCAACACCACCACTAACACCATCAGTATCCCCAACACCACAAGTAACACCAACACCATCAGTATCACCAACACCACAAGTAACACCAACACAATCAGAATCACCAACACCACCACCATCAGAATCACCAACACCATCAGAATCACCACCACTAACACCAAGACCATCAAAATCACCACCACAAACACCAACACCATCAGAATCACCACCACTAACACCAACACCATCAGAATCACCACCACTAACACCAACACCATCAGAATCACCACCACTAACACCAACACCATCAGAATCACCACCACTAACACCAACACCATCACTCACCACCACTAACACCAACACCATCAGACTCACCACCACTAACACCAACACCATCAGAATCACCACCACTAACACCAACACCAACAGAATCACCACCACTAACACCAACACCATCAGAATCACCAACACCACCACCATCAGAATCACCAACACCACCACCAACACCAACAGAATCACCACCACCAACACCACCACTAACACCATCAGAATCACCAACACCATCAGAATCACCACCACCAACACCACCACTAACACCATCAGAATCACCACCACCATCAGAATCACCAACACCATCAGAATCACCACCACCACCATCAGAATCACCACCACCATCAATAACACCAACACCATCAGAATCACCACCACCAACACCACCACTAACACCATCAGAATCACCAACACCATCACTAACACCACCACCATCAGAATCACCACCACCATCACTAACACCAACACCATCAGAATCACCACCACCACCACCATCAGAATCACCACCACCATCAGAATCACCACCACCATCACTAACACCAACACCATCAGAATCACCACCACCACCACTAATACCAACACCATCAGAATCACCACCACCACCACCACCACTAATACCAACACCATCAGTATCACCACCACCAGTAGCAGCTTCCAAATAATAAATAATACTGCCAATAATAATGTGATAATTATATGCGTCACCTGTCTTCATCCAGGATGAGATGGAAGCATATTCTGGAAAACCAACAAAGACATTGCAATGTAAAGCCCCTGCAGCATGTCTGGCTGGGGATGTGTTTGTCTTGGTGTTGGAGCTGCTGCTGCTCTCCATCAGGGACCTGGGGAGAGGAGGAGGAGGGGGAGAGGAGGAGAGGGAGGAGGAGGAGAGGGAGAGGAGGAGGAGGAGGGGGAGAGGGGAGGAGGGAGGGGGAGAGGGAGAGGGGGAGAGGAGGAGAGGGAGAGAGGAGGTGGGGAGAGAGGAGGGGGGAGAGAGGAGGTGGGGAGAGAGGAGGTGGGGAGAGAGGAGGTGGGGAGGAGGAGGAGGAGGGGGAGAGGAGGAGGAGGGGGAGGAGGCGGGGGAGAGAGGAGGTGGGGAGAGGAGGAGAGAGGGAGAGGAGGGGGAGGAGGAGGAGGGGGGGGAGGGAGAGGAGGCGGGGGAGAGAGGAGGAGAGAGGGAGAGGAGGGAGGAGAGAGGGGAGAGGAGGGGGGGGGGAGGGAGGAGAGGGAGAGAGGAGGTGGGGAGAGGAGGAGGAGAGAGGGAGAGGAGGAGAGAGGGAGGAAGGGGTAGAGGAGAGAAGTAGGGTGAGGAGGAAGGGGTAGAGGAGAGGAGTGGGGAGAGGGTGAGGAGGAAGGGGTAGAGGAGAGGAGTGGGGAGAGGGAGAGGAGGAAGGGGTAGAGGAGGAGAAGGGGAGGGAGGAGGGGGAAGAGGGAGAGGAGAAGAGGAGGAGGGATAGGGGAGGAGAGGGTGAAAGGAGGAGAGGGCATTTGTGTGGGTTGTTAATATTTCAACCCCCAGTCTGTCAGGTTTCAGCTGGTTTCAGAGATACAGCAGGATGAGGCGGTGAGGATAGGTTGGGATGAGGACAGGATCACACACACACACGCAAACCATCTCCTTCCCACATGGAACGAGGTCGTACTGGTGGTGAATTACGCCTTTATTTATGTTTATAGGAAATAAGCACAGATAACTACACTCCTCCCTCCTACCCTGATTGAACTACACCCCCCCACCCTGATATAAACTACCCCCTCCCCTGATTTGAACTACCCCCTTCCTTCTACCCTGATATGAACTACCCCCTCCCCTGATATGAACTACCCCCTCCCCTGATATGAACTACCCCCCTACCCTGATATGAACTACCCCCTCCCCTGATTTGAACTACCCCCTTCCTTCTACCCTGATATGAACTACCCCCTCCCCTGATATGAACTACCTCCCTCCCCTGATATGAACTACCTCCCTCCCCTGATATGAACTACCCCCCTACCCTGATATGAACTACCCCCTACCCTGATATGAACTACCTCCCTCCCCTGATTTGAACTACCCCCTTCCTTCTACCCTGATATGAACTACCCCCTACCCTGATATGAACTACCCCCTCCCCTGATATGAACTACCTCCCCCCCCCTGATATGAACTACCTCCCTCCCCTGATATGAACTACCCCCTCCCCTGATATGAACTACCCCCTCCCCCTGATATGAACTACCCCCTCCCCTGATATGAACTACCCCCTCCCCTGATATGAACTACTCCCCTCCCCTGATATGAACTACCCCTACCCTGATATGAACTACCCCCCTCCCCTGATATGAACTACCCCCCCTGATATGAACTACCCCCCTCCCCTGATATGAACTACCCCCTCCCCTGATATGAACTACCCCCTACCATGATATGAACTACCCCCCTCCCCTGATATGAACTACCCCTACCCTGATATGAACTACCCCTACCCTGATATGAACTACCCCCCCTACCCTGATATGAACTACCCCCCTCCCCTGATATGAACTACCCCCCTCCCTGATATGAACTACCCCCTACCCTGATATGAACTACCCCCCTCCCCTGATATGAACTACCCCCTACCCTGATATGAACTACCCCTACCCTGATATGAACTACCCCCCTACCCTGATATGAACTACCCCCCTACCCTGATATGAACTACCCCCTACCCTGATATGAACTACCCCCTACCCTGATATGAACTACCCCCTACCCTGATATGAACTACCCCCTACCCTGATATGAACTACCCCTACCCTGATATGAACTACCCCCTACCCTGATATGAACTACCCCCTACCCTGATATGAACTACCCCCTCCCTTCTACTCTGATATGAACTACCCCCTCCCCTGATATGAACTACCCCCTCCCTTCTACCCTGATATGAACTACCCCCTCCCCCGATATGAACTACCTCCCTCCCCTGATATGAACTACCCCCTCCCCTGATATGAACTACCCCCTACCCTGATATGAACTACCTCCCTCCCCTGATATGAACTACCCCCTCCCCTGATATGAACTACCCCCTACCCTGATATGAACTACCCCCTCCCCTGATATGAACTACCCCCCTCCCCTGATATGAACTACCCCCTCCCCCTCCTGATATGAACTACCCCCTCCCCTGATATGAACTACCCCCTCCCCTGATATGAACTACCCCCTCCCCTGATATGAACTACCCCCATTCCCCTGATATGAACTACCCCCTCCCCTGATATGAACTACCCCCTCCCCTGATATGAACTACCCCCTCCCCTGATATGAACTACCCCCTCCCCTGATATGAACTACCCCCTCCCCTGATATGAACTACCCCTCCCCAGATATGAACTACCCCCTCCCCTGATATGAACTACCCCCTCCCCAGATATGAACTACCCCCTACCCTGATATGAACTACCCCCTACCCTGATATGAACTACCCCCTACCCTGATATGAACTACCCCCTACCCTGATATGAACTACCCCCTCCCCCTACCCTGATATGAACTACCCCCTCCCCTGATATGAACTACCCCCTCCCCTCCCCTGATATGAACTACCCCCTCCCCTGATATGAACTACCCCCTCCCCTGATATGAACTACCCCCTCCCCTCCCCTGATATGAACTACACCCCCTCCCCTGATATGAACTACCCTCACCCCAGATATGAACTACCCCCTACCCTGATATGAACTACCCCCTCCCCTGATATGAACTACCCCCTACCCTGATATGAACTACCCCCTACCCTGATATGAACTACTCCTTCCCCTGATATGAACTACACCCCCTCCCCTGATATGAACTACCTCCCTCCCCTGATATGAACTACCCCCTACCCTGATATGAACTACCTCCCTCCCCTGATTTGAACTACCCCCTTCCTTCTACCCTGATATGAACTACCCCCTACCCTGATATGAACTACCCCCTCCCCTGATATGAACTACCTCCCCTCCCCTGATATGAACTACCTCCCTCCCCTGATATGAACTACCCCCTCCCCTGATATGAACTACCCCCTCCCCTGATATGAACTACCCCCTCCCCTGATATGAACTACCCCCTCCCCTGATATGAACTACCCCCTCCCCTGATATTATTATTATTATTATATGAACTACCCCCTCCCCTGATATGAACTACCCCCTCCCCTGATATGAACTACCCCCTCCCCAGATATGAACTACCCCCTCCCCAGATATGAACTACCCCCTCCCCTGATATGAACTACCCCCTCCCCTGATATGAACTACCCCCTCCCCAGATATGAACTACCCCCTCCCCAGATATGAACTACCCCCCCCTGATATGAACTACCCCTCCCCAGATATGAACTACCCCCTACCCTGATATGAACTACCCCCTACCCTGATATGAACTACCCCCTACCCTGATATGAACTACCCCCTACCCTGATATGAACTACCCCCTACCCTGATATGAACTACCCCCTCCCCCTACCCTGATATGAACTACCCCCTCCCCTGATATGAACTACCCCCCCTCCCCTGATATGAACTACCCCCTACCCTGATATGAACTACCCCCCTACCCTGATATGAACTACCCCCTACCCTGATATGAACTACCCCCTCCCCTCCCCTGATATGAACTACACCCCCTCCCCTGATATGAACTACCCCTCACCCCAGATATGAACTACCCCCTCCCCTGATATGAACTACCCCCTACCCTGATATGAACTACCCCCTACCCTGATATGAACTACTCCTTCCCCTGATATGAACTACACCCCCTCCCCTGAATCAGTTGTTTTAATCAGTTTTTCGTACAGTGATGTGTGTGTGTTGTGGTGGGCTTAAAGACACGCAGCACAATATAGCTTTCTGTTGGAGGGTTCCAACAGCTTGACTCAACATAATGGGTTTTAAACAGCTTGACTCAACATGGAGGTTTTTAAACATATTGACTCAACATGGAGGCTTGACTCAACATGGAGGGTTCCAACAGCTTGACTCAACATGGAGGGTTTTAAACAGATTGACTCAACATGGAGGGTTTAAACAGCTTGACTCATCATGAAAGGTTTTAAAAACCGCTTGACTCAACATGGAGGGTTTAAACAGCTTGACTCAACATGGAGGGTTACAACAGCTTGACTCAACGTGGAGGGTTTAAACAGCTTGACTCAACATGGAGGGTTTAAACAGCTTGACTCAACATGGAGGGTTCCAACAGCTTGACTCAACGTGGAGGGTTTAAACAGCTTGACTCAACATGGAGGGTTTAAACAGCTTGACTCAACATGGAGGGTTTAAACAGCTTGACTCAACATGGAGGGTTTAAACAGATTGACTCATCATGGAGGGTTTTAAACAGCTTGACTCAACGTGGAGGGTTTAAACAGCTTGACTCAACATGAAGGGTTTTAAACAGCTTGACTCAACATGGAGGGTTTCAACAGCTTGACTCAACATGGAGGGTTCCAACAGCATGACTCAACGTGGAGGGTTTAAACAGTTGTATTCAACATGGAGGGTTTAAACAGCTTGACTCAACATGGAGGGTTTAAACAGCTTGACTCAGCATGGGAGGGTTCCAACAGCTTGACTCAACATTATGGGTTTTAAACAGCTTGACTCAACATTATAGGTTTTAAACAGCTTGACTCAACGTGGAGGGTTCCAACAGCTTGACTCAACATTATGGGTTTTAAACAGCTTGACTCAACATTATGGGTTTTAAACAGCTTGACTCAACGTGGAGGGTTCCAACAGCTTGACTCAACATTATGGGTTTTAAACAGCTTGACTCAACATTATGGGTTTTAAACAGCTTGACTCAACATTATGGGTTTTAAACAGCTTGACTCAACGTGGAGGGTTCCAACAGCTTGACTCAACATGGAGGGTTTTTAAACATCTTGACTCAACATGGAGGGTTTAAACAGTTTGACTCAACATTATGGGTTTTAAACATCTTGACTCAACATGGAGGGTTTAAACAGTTTGACTCAACACGAAGGGTTTAAAATGGGGGTAAAATTAATGGGATTAACATTAGCAATTCCAATTGGACAATTAACAGAGAGGGCTATATGGTTATGATGCCCTGAGTTGCTGTGATTGGTCAAGGGAACCTGGTGTTTGTGTTGCAGCTTTGGGCCTGACCAGGCTAAATGTCAGACGGTTAAGTATTTAGTACTTTATTGGTATCTATTAGGATCCCCCATCCACTAAAATCCAGCAACACACACACACACACACACACACACACACACACACACACACACACACACACACACACACACACACACACACACACACACACACACACACACACACACACACACACACACACACACACACACACACACACACACACACCAGATGGTTAAGTAACCAGAGACATAGCTAGTTTATGAATTACTGTGCGAGCACCGCATGCTTCGGCAGCGCTTGCTGTGAGCCTCCCCTCCCTGGTCACATCTGTTTGTCTGGTAGTTAGAGAACTACCAGACACGTCCTGTAGCAGCAGATACACTCTCATTTGTATAATGCTTTTATTTATCCCACAATATGTCCTGGAAAATCTGCTGCATAATTACTTAATAAAAGGAGCTAATCCGCAAACGTACGGTCTGCCTAAAATGCCGTTAATCAGTGTACCGTGTAGAGTAGACAGACAGACAGACAGACAGGAAGATAAGAAGACCGACTCACGGACATGACTGGATTTGAGTCAGAGCATTTAATTAACCCTAATTGATTATTTTGTCATTAATATAATGACAACAGTACATTAGCTGCATTAACAGGAGAGGTGTGGTATAACTGTACCAGAGTAGTCATGTCACAACTACTGTCACATACAGGACAGGCCTGCTAGTCAGTCAGTAGTCACAATCACTGTCACAGACAGGACAGGCCTGCTAGTCAGTCAGTAGTCACAATCACTGTCACATACAGGACAGGCCTGCTTGTCACATAACTCTGGGATGGGAGGTGTGTGTGTGCATGTGTCTGAGTGGGTGTGTTTGTGTGTGTGTGTATTTGTGTGTGGTGTGTTTGTGGTGTGTGTCTGTGTGCGGTGTGTGTGTGCGTCGGTGTGTGTCTGTGTGTGTGTGTGTGTGTGTGTGTGTGTGTACGGTGTGTGTGTGTGCGCGGTGTGTGTGTGTCTGTGTTTGTGTGTGTGTCTGTGTGCAGTGTGTTCATGCGGTGTGTTTGTGCGGTGTGTGTGTGTCTGTGTGCGGTGTGTGTGTGTCTGTGTGTGGTGTGTGTGTCTGTGTGCGGTGTGTGTGTGTGTGTGGTGTGTGTGTCTGTGTGCGGTGTGTGTGTGTGTCTGTGTGTGGTGTGTGTGTGTGTGTGTGTGTGTGTGTGTCTGTGTGTGGTGTGTGTGTGTGTGTGTGCGGTGTGTGTGTGTCTGTGTGCTGTGTGTGTCTGTGTGTGTGTGTGTGTGTGTCTGTGCGGTGTGTGTGTGTGTCTGTGTGCGGTGTGTGTGTGTGTCTGTGTGTGGTGTGTGTGTGTCTGTGCGGTGTGTGTGTGTGTCTGTGTGCGGTGTGTGTGTGTGTCTGTGTGTGGTGTGTGTGTGTCTGTGTGTGTGTGTGTGTGTCTGTGTGTGTGTGTGTGTCTGTGTGCGGTGTGTGTGTGTGTCTGTGTGTGTGTGTGTGTCTGTGCGGTGTGTGTGTGTGTCTGTGTGCGGTGTGTGTGTGTGTGTGTGTGTGTGTGTGTGTCTGTGTGCGGTGTGTGTGTGTGTCTGTGTGTGGTGTGTGTGTGTCTGTGCGGTGTGTGTGTGTGTGTCTGTGTGCGGTGTGTGTGTGTGTCTGTGTGCGGTGTGTGTGTGTCTGTGCGGTGTGTGTGTGTGTCTGTGTGCGGTGTGTGTGTGTGTCTGTGTGCGGTGTGCGGTGTGTGTGTGTCTGTGCAGTGTGTGTGTGTGTCTGTGTGTGGTGTGTGTGTGTCTGTGCGGTGTGTGTGTGTGTCTGTGTGTGGTGTGTGTGTGTCTGTGCGGTGTGTGTGTGTGTGTGTCTGTGTGCGGTGTGTGTGTGTCTGTGCGGTGTGTGTGTGTCTGTGCGGTGTGTGTGTGTGTCTGTGTGTGGTGTGTGTGTGTGTCTGTGTGTGGTGTGTGTGTGTGTCTGTGTGTGGTGTGTGTGTGTGTCTGTGCGGTGTGTGTGTGTGTCTGTGTGCGGTGTGTGTGTGTCTGTGTGTGTGTGGTGTGTGTGTGTGTCTGTGTGTGTGTGTGTGTGTGTGTGTGTGTGTGTGTGTGTGTGTGTCTGTGTGTGTGTGTGTGTGTCTGTGTGTGTGTGTGCGTGTCTGTGTGTGTGTGCGTCTGTGTGTGTGTGTGTCTGTGTGTGTGTGTGTGTGTGTGTGTGTGTGTGTGTGTGTGTGTGTGTGTGTGTGTGTGTGTGTGTGTGTGTGTGTGTGTGTGTGTGTGTGTGTGTGTGTGTGTGTGTGTGTGTGTGTGTGCGGTGTGTGTGTGTGTCTGTGTGCGGTGTGTGTGTGTCTGTGTGCGGTGTGTGTGTGTGTCTGTGTGCGGTGTGTGTGTGTCTGTGCGGTGTGTGTGTGTGTCTGTGTGTGGTGTGTGTGTCTGTGCGGTGTGTGTGTGTGTCTGTGTGCGGTGTGTGTGTGTGTGTGTGTGTGTGTGTGTGTGTCTGTGTGTGTGTGTGTCTGTGTGTGTCTGTGTGTGTCTGTGTGTGTGTGTGTGTGTCTGTGTGTGTGTGTGTGTGTGTGTGTGTGTCTGTCTGTCTGTCTGTCTGTCTGTCTGTCTGTCTGTCTGTCTGTCTGTCTGTCTGTCTGTCTGTCTGTCTGTGTGTCTGTGTCTGTGTGTGTGTGTGTGTGTGTGTGTGTGTGTGTGTGTGTGTGTGTGTGTGTGTGTGTGTGTGTGTGTGTGTGTGTGTGTGTGTGTGTGTGTGTGTGTGTGTGTGTGTGTGTGTGTGTGTGTGTTTTGTGACCAGGCGCTCATGTTCATGTCAGTCTTCCTGTCAGTTTTGTCTCCGAGCCCAATCTTCTCCTCTCTCTTCCGCTCTCTTCTCTCCTCTCCTCTCCTCTCCTCTCATTTCTCTTTCCTCACTTCTCTGTCCTCTTTCTCCTCCCATCTCCTCTCTCTTCCTTCTTCCTCTCCTCCTCTCCTCTCCTCTCCTCTCCTCTCCTCTCCTCTCCTCTCCTCTCCTCTCCTCTCCTCTCCTCTCCTCTCCTCTCCTCTCCTCTCCTCTCCTCTCCTTTCCTTTCCTTACCTCTCCTCTCCTCTCCTCTCTTCTATCTTCTCCTCTCTCTTCCTTCTTCCTCTCCTCCTCTCCTCTCCTCTCCTCTCCTCTCTCCTTTCCTTTCCTTTCCTTACCTCTCCTCTCCTCTCCTCTCTTCTATCTTCTCCTCTCTCTTCCTACCTCTTCTCCTCTCCTCTCTTCTCCTATCCTCTCCTCTCTCTTTCCTCCTCTCCTCTCTCCTCTCATCTTCTATCCTCTCCTATGCTCTCTCTTCTCCTCTCTCTTCCCCTATCCTCTCATCTCCTATCCTATCCTCTACTCTCTCTTTCCTCCTCTCCTCTCTCCTCTCCTCTTCTATCCTCTCCTATGCTCTCTCTTCTCCTCTCTCTTCCCTCTCCTATGCTCTCTCTTCTCCTCTCTCTTCCCCTATCCTCTCATCTCCTATCCTCTCCTCTCTCTTTCTCCTCTCCTCTCCTCGCCTCGCCTCGCCTCTCTTCTCTTCTCCTCACCTCTCTTCTCTTATCTTATCTGGTCTCCTCTCCTCTTTTCACTCTCCTCTCTGCATTTCATTGATGTTAATTACCTCTTTAGGACTTTCTTATTGGGGGATTGCTGCTTGGGAGCACTGAACCCTGTCCAATTAATTACCAGGACTGCTCCCAAATGGCACTCTATTACCTATATAGTGCACTGCTTTTGACTGAGGACCCATAGGGATCATAGAGCTCTGTTCAGCAGTAGTGCACTATGTAGGGAATAGGGTGTCATAGGGCTCTGGTCTAAAGTAGTGCACTATATAAGGAATAGGGTGCCATTTGGATCCTGATCTAAAGTAGTGCACTATGTAGGGAATAGGGTGCCATTTGGGATGCATACAGGATAAACAGGAAGCTGCTCTCCCCTGTCAACTAGTTGATTTGTCTCTTTCTTTAATTATTTTGCACCAGGGGCCCTGTGTTGGCTCTCAGGAAGAACCTTGTCACAGTAGTCAGCAGAATGAATATTTTGTACTATGGGCCCTGTGTTGGCTCTCAGGAAGGACCTTGTTACAGTAGTCGGCAGAGCGATAGGCTGGCTGTTGACTAAAGTAAACTATGAAACTCAGAGAAATGTTGTGCGACAGACACTGAAAGAAAAGACAGGCAAACACACGCGTGCAAGTGCATGAACGAGACACACACACACATAGACACACACATATAGACACACACACATACACACGAACACATGCACACAAGCACACACACACAGACACACACACACACGTAGCACAGCACAAGCATATTGCTGACAGAGACACTGTCACCTGCTATGCGTCACCTGGTTCAGCCCTGTCTATGTCTGTCATCACCTGACGTGTTTGTGTGTGTGTGTCTATCTGTGTGTGTGTGTGTGTCTGTGTGTGTGTGTCTGTGTGTATGTGTGGGTGTGCTTGTGTGTATCTATCTGTGTGTGTGTGTGTATCTGTATGTGTGTGTGTCTATGTGTGTGTGTCTGTCTGTGTGTATCTATCTGTCTGTGTGTGTATCTATCTGTCTGTGTGTATCTATCTGTCTGTGTGTATCTATCTGTCTGTGTGTATCTATCTGTCTGTGTGTATCTATCTGTATGTGTGTATCTATCTGTCTGTGTGTATCTATCTGTGTGTGTGTATCTATCTGTCTGTGTGTATCTATCCGTCTGTGTGTGTATCTATCTGTCTGTGTGTATCTATCTGTCTGTGTGTATCTATCTGTCTGTGTGTATCTATCTGTCTGTGTGTGTATCTATCTGTCTGTGTGTGTATCTATCTGTCTGTGTGTATCTATCGGTCTGTGTGTGTATCTATCTGTCTGTGTGTGTATCTATCTGTCTGTGTGTATCTATCTCTCTGTGTGTATCTATCTGTCTGTGTGTATCTATCTGTCTGTGTGTATCTATCTGTGTGTGTGTATCTATCTGTGTGTGTGTATCTATCTGTCTGTGTGTATCTGTGTGTATCTATCTGTCTGTGTGTATCTATCTGTGTGTATCTATCTGTGTGTATCTATCTGTGTGTATCTATCTGTGTGTCTGTGTGTCCTGCCCTGACAGCTTACTGTTTGTGTTTCAGGTCATTAAACCTCCTCCTCCTCCTGCTCCCTCAAGGCCTCCGCCACCCGTGAGTACAACACACACACACACACACACACACACACACACACACACACACACACACACACACACACACACACACACACACACACACACACACACACACACACACACACACACACACACACACACACACACACACACACACACACACACACACACACACACACAGACACAGACAGACAGACACAGACAGACAGACACAGACAGACACACACACACAGACACACACACACACACAGACACACACACACAGACACACACACACACACACACATACACAGACACAGACACACACATACATCCACAGAC
>NC_060177.1:90634651-90677151 GCF_021184085.1 Oncorhynchus gorbuscha
TGTAGTTTTATCTATGCCTTGGCTGGTTCATGTTTATGGTAATGCACATCAATTAGAACTAGTTCCCAGAGTGTGAATCACCACAGACACAGTGGGTCTGTAGTCATCTGGTGCTGAAATGTCACCTAGGCAACGCGCCCAGAACGGAACAGCCTGGATGTCTTTTGTTAAACGTTCCAGATGACAACAAAACTCAAACCCCTCGCTGTACTGTAGCTCTGCCCGGGCCGGCCAGTGATATCACGGGCGTAAAGCGAGTCTTCTGGGACCGTGTGTGTGTGTGTGTGTGTGTGTGTGTGTGTGTGTGTGTGTGTGTGTGTGTGTGTGTGTGTGTGTGTGTGTGTGTGTGTGTGTGTGTGTGTGTGTGTGGTATGAGTCTGACATGACAGGTGCTGCCATCCCTCCTCCTCTCAGCCTGGTTGTCTTAAGTCACAGGATGGATGGATCCAGGATAAAGGGTTGAGCGCTGCTGTCGGCTTGATGTACCTCTCCACTTCTCCATCCCTCCTCCAGCTCTCCACCTCTCCACCTCTCCATCTCCCTCTCCATCCTCTCCACCTCTCCACCCCTCCATCTCTCCATCTCTCTCCATCTCTCCATCTCTCCACCCTCTCCATCTCTCCACCTCTCCATCTCTCCCACCTCTCCATCTCTCCATCTCTCCAGCTCTCCACCTCTCCACCTCTCCATCTCCTCCACCTCTCCACCTCTCCACCTCTCCATCTCTCCATCTCTCCATCTCTCCATCTCTCCACCTCTCCATCTCTCCACCTCTCCATCTCTCCACCTCTCCACCTCTCCACCTCTCCACCTCTCCACCTCTCCATCTCTCCACCTCTCCATCTCTCTCTCCACCTCTCCATCTCTCCACCTCTCCATCTCTCCACCTCTCCATCTCCATCTCCACCTCTCCATCTCCATCTCTCCACCTCTCCACCTCTCCACCTCTCCATCTCTCCACCTCTCCACCTCTCCATCTCTCCACCTCTCCACCTCTCCATCTCTCCACCTCTCCATCTCTCCACCTCTCCACCTCTCCATCTCTCCTCCACCTCTCCACCTCTCCATCTCTCCTCCACCTCTCCATCTCTCCATCTCTCCACCTCTCCACCTCTCCACCTCTCCACCTCTCCACCTCTCCACCTCTCCATCTCTCCATCTCTCCATCTCTCCACCTCTCCACCTCTCCATCTCTCCATCTCTCCATCTCTCCACCTCTCCATCTCTCCATCTCTCCACCTCTCCATCTCTCCTCTCCACCTCTCCACCTCTCTCCATCTCTCCACCTCTCCACTTCTCCATCTCTCCACCTCTCCACTTCTCCATCTCTCCACCTCTCATCTCTTCATATGTCTCCTATCCACCAACCCCTCTCTCCATCTCTTCATATGTCTCCTATCCACCAACCGCTCTCTTCATTTGCTCATCTGTCTCCTATCCACCAACCCCTCTCTTCATCTGCTCATCTGTCTCCTATCTACCAACCGCTCTCTTCATTTGCTCATCTGTCTCCTATCCACCAACCCCTCTCTTCATCTGTCTCCTATCCACCAACCCCTCTCTTCATCTGCTCATCTGTCTCCTATCCACCAACCCCTCTCTTCATCTGTCTCCTATCCACCAACCCCTCTCTTCATCTGCTCATCAGTCTCCTATCCACCAACCCCTCTCTTCATCTGTCTCCTATCCACCAACCCCTCTCTTCATCTGCTCATATGTCTCCTATCCACCAACCCCTCTCTTCATCTGTCTCCTATCCACCAACCCCTCTCTTCATCTGCTCATCTGTCTCCTATCCACCAACCCCTCTCTTCATCTGTCTCCTATCCACCAACCCCTCTCTTCATCTGCTCATATGTCTCCTATCCACCAACCCCTTTCTTCATCTGTCTCCTATCCACCAACCCCTCTCTTCATCTGTCTCCTATCCACCAACCCCTCTCTCCATCTGTCTCCTATCCACCAACCCCTCTCTTCATCTGTCTCCTATCCACCAACCCCTCTCTTCATATGTTCATCTGTCTCCTATCCACCAACCCCTCTCTTCATCTGTCTCCTATCCACCAACCCCTCTCTTCATCTGTCTCCTATCCACCAACCCCTCTCTTCATCTGTCTCCTATCCACCAACCCCTCTCTCCATCTGTTCATCTGTCTGCTATCCACCAACCCCTCTCTTCATCTGTCTGCTATCCACCAACCCCTCTCTTCATCTGTCTGCTATCCACCAACCCCTCTCTTCATCTGCTCATCTGTCTCCTATCCACCAACCCCTCTCTTCATCTGTCTGCTATCCACCAACCCCTCTCTTCATCTGCTCATCTGTCTCCTATCCACCAACCCCTCTCTTCATATGTCTCCTATCCACCAACCCCTCTCTTCATCTCTTCATCTGTCTCCTATCCACCAACCCCTCTCTTCATCTCTTCATATGTCTCCTATCCACCAACCCCTCTCTTCATACGTCTCCTATCCACCAACCCCTCTCTTCTTATGTCTCCTATCCACCAACCCCTCTCTTCATCTGTCTCCTATCCACCAACCCCTCTCTTCATCTGCTCATCTGTCTCCTATCCACCAACCCCTCTCTTCATCTGTCTCCTATCCACCAACCCCTCTCTTCATCTGCTCATTTGTCTCCTATCCACCAACCCCTCTCTTCATCTCTTCATATGTCTCCTATCCACCAACCCCTCTCTTCATCTCTTCATATGTCTCCTATCCACCAACCCCTCTCTTCATCTCTTCATATGTCTCCTATCCACCAACCCCTCTCTCCATCTCTTCATATGTCTCCTATCCACCAACCCCTCTCTCCATCTGTTCATATGTCTCCTATCCACCAACCCCTCTCTTCATCTCTTCATATGTCTCCTATCCACCAACCCCTCTCTTCATCTGTCTCCTATCCACCAACCCCTCTATCCATCTGTTCATATGTCTCCTATCCACCAACCCCTCTCTCCATCTGTTCATATGTCTCCTATCCACCAACCCCTCTCTTCATACGTCTCCTATCCACCAACCCCTCTCTTCATCTGTCTCCTATCCACCAACCCCTCTCTCCATCTGTTCATATGTCTCCTATCCACCAACCCCTCTCTCCATCTGTTCATCTGTCTCCTATCCACCAACCCCTCTCTCCATCTGTTCATATGTCTCCTATCCACCAACCCCTCTCTCCATCTGTTCATATGTCTCCTATCCACCAACCCCTCTCTCCATCTGTTCATATGTCTCCTATCCACCAACCCCTCTCTCCATCTGTTCATATGTCTCCTATCCACCAACCCCTCTCTTTATCTGTCTCCTATCCACCAACCCCTCTCTTTATCCCTTCATATGTCTCCTATCCACAAACCCCTCTCTTTATCTGTCTCCTATCCACCAACCCCTCTCTCCATCTGTTCATATGTCTCCTATCCACCAACCCCTCTCTTCATCTGTCTCCTATCCACCAACCCCTCTCTTTATCCCTTCATATGTCTCCTATCCACAAACCCCTCTCTTTATCTGTCTCCTATCCACCAACCCCTCTCTCCATCTGTTCATATGTCTCCTATCCACCAACCCCTCTCTCCATCTGTTCATATGTCTCCTATCCACCAACCCCTCTCTCCATCTGTTCATATGTCTCCTATCCACCAACCCCTCTCTTCATCTGTCTCCTATCCACCAACCCCTCTCTTTATCTGTCTCCTATCCATGTCCATCTCTTCATTGTCTCCTATCCACCAACCCCTCTCTTCATATGTCTCCTATCCACCAACCCCTCTCTCCATCTGTTCATATGTCTCCTATCCACCAACCCCTCTCTTCATCTGTCTCCTATCCACCAACCCCTCTCTTTATCCCTTTATATGTCTCCTTTCCACCAACCCCTCTCTTTATCTGTCTCCTATCCACCAACCCCTCTCCATCTCTTCATATGTCTCCTATCCACCAACCCCTCTCTTCATATGTCTCCTATCCACCAACCCCTCTCTCCATCTGTTCATATGTCTCCTATCCACCAACCCCTCTCTCCATCTGTTCATATGTCTCCTATCCACCAACCCCTCTCTCCATCTGTTCATATGTCTCCTATCCACCAACCCCTCTCTTCATATGTCTCCTATCCACCAACCCCTCTCTTCATCTGTCTCCTATCCACCAACCCCTTCTCCATCTGTTCATGTCTCCTATCCACCAACCCCTCTCTTCTGTTCATCTGTCTCCTATCCACCAACCCCTCTCTCCATCTGTTCATATGTCTCCTATCCACCAACCCCTCTCTCCATCTGTTCATATGTCTCCTATCCACCAACCCCTCTCTCCATCTGTTCATATGTCTCCTATCCACCAACCCCTCTCTCCATCTGTTCATATGTCTCCTA
Source organism: Oncorhynchus gorbuscha (assembly GCF_021184085.1). NCBI lineage: Eukaryota > Metazoa > Chordata > Actinopteri > Salmoniformes > Salmonidae > Oncorhynchus > Oncorhynchus gorbuscha. Next base: position 90,639,027 of record NC_060177.1, read on the forward strand.
TCCACCAACCCCTCTCTTTATCTGTCTCCTATCCACCACCAACCCCTCTCTTTATCCCTTCATATGTCTCCTATCCACAAACCCCTCTCTTTATCTGTCTCCTATCCACCAACCCCTCTCTCCATCTGTTCATATGTCTCCTATCCACCAACCCCTCTCTTCATCTGTCTCCTATCCACCAACCCCTCTCTTTATCCCTTCATATGTCTCCTATCCACAAACCCCTCTCTTTATCTGTCTCCACCAACCCCTCTCTCCATCTGTCTGTCTCCTATCCACCAACCCCTCTCTTTATCTGTTCATATGTCTCCTATCCACCAACCCCTCTCTCCATCTGTTCATATGTCTCCTATCCACCAACCCCTCTCTCCATCTGTTCATATGTCTCCTATCCACCAACCCCTCTCTTCATCTGTCTCCTATCCACCAACCCCTCTCCATCTCTTCATATGTCTCCTATCCACCAACCCCTCTCTTCATATGTCTCCTATCCACCAACCCCTCTCTCCATCTGTTCATATGTCTCCTATCCACCAACCCCTCTCTTCATCTGTCTCCTATCCACCAACCCCTCTCTTTATCCCTTTATATGTCTCCTTTCCACCAACCCCTCTCTTTATCTGTCTCCTATCCACCAACCCCTCTCCATCTCTTCATATGTCTCCTATCCACCAACCCCTCTCTTCATATGTCTCCTATCCACCAACCCCTCTCTCCATCTGTTCATATGTCTCCTATCCACCAACCCCTCTCTCCATCTGTTCATATGTCTCCTATCCACCAACCCCTCTCTCCATCTGTTCATATGTCTCCTATCCACCAACCCCTCTCTTCATATGTCTCCTATCCACCAACCCCTCTCTCCATCTGTTCATATGTCTCCTATCCACCAACCCCTCTCTTCATCTGTTCATATGTCTCCTATCCACCAACCCCTCTCTTTATCTGTTCATATGTCTCCTATCCACCAACCCCTCTCTCCATCTGTTCATATGTCTCCTATCCACCAACCCCTCTCTCCATCTGTTCATATGTCTCCTATCCACCAACCCCTCTCTCCATCTGTTCATATGTCTCCTATCCACCAACCCCTCTCTTCATCTCTTCATCTGTCTCCTATCCACCAACCCCTCTCTTCATATGTTCATATGTCTCATAGGGGTTTTGTGGATTGGGGTAGAGGTTCTGTGGATCAGGGAAGAGGTTTTGTAGATTGGGGTAGAAGTTCTGTGGATCAGGGAAGAGGTTTTGTAGATTGGGTTAGAGGTTCTGTGGATCAGGGAAGAGGTTTTGTAGATTGGGGTAGAGGTTCTGTGGATCAGGGAAGAGGTTTTGTAGATTGGGGTAGAGGTTCTGTGGATCAGGGAAGAGGTTTTGTGGATCGGGATAGAGGTTTTGTGGATCGGGGTAGAAGTTTTGTGGATCTGGATAGAGGTTTTGTGGATCGGGGAAGATTTTCTGTGGATCAGGGAAGAAGTTCTGTGGATCGGGGTAGAGGTTCTGTGGATCGGGGTAGAGGTTCTGTGGATCGGGGTAGAGGTTCTGTGGATCGGGGTAGAGGTTCTGTGGATCGGGGTAGAGGTTCTGTGGATCGGGGTAGAGGTTCTATGGATCGGGGTAGAGGTTCTGTGGATCGGGGTAGAGGTTCTGTGGATCGGGGTAGAGGTTCTGTGGATCGGGGTAGAGGTTCTGTGGATCGGGGTAGAGGTTCTGTGGATCGGGGTAGAGGATCTGTGGATCGGGGTAGAGGTGGGGGAGAGGTGTCATCTTCTCTCTTCCTGTAAAGGCAGCGTGTTGACTCTGACATGTTGACGCACAACCTGCAGCGATGGAATGTACAGGGAATCTTTCCTTCATCAGGGTAGATGGTGTATCTTTCCTTCATCAGGGTAGATGGTGTATCTTTCCTTCATCAGGGTAGATGGTGTATCTTTCCTTCATCAGGGTAGATGGTGTATCTTTCCTTCATCAGGGTAGATGGTGTATCTTTCCTTCATCAGGGTAGATGGTGTATCTTTCCTTCATCAGGGTAGATGGTGTATCTTTCCTTCATCAGGGTAGATGGTGTATCTTTCCTTCATCAGGGTAGATGGTGTATCTTTCCTTCATCAGGGTAGATGGTGTATCTTTCCTTCATCAGGGTAGATGGTGTATCTTTCCTTCATCAGGGTAGATGGTGAATCTTTCCTTCATCAGGGTAGATGGTGTATCTTTCCTTCATCAGGGTAGATGGTGTATCTTTCCTTCATCAGGGTAGATGGTGTATCTTTCCTTCATCAGGGTAGATGGTGTATCTTTCCTTCATCAGGGTAGATGGTGTATCTTTCCTTCATCAGGGTCGATAGTGTATCTTTCGTGAGTTATATCCCATGTTGCCTTAGGTTTACAGGCAGCAGTGTGTGTGTGTTTCTGTGTCCCTCCGTGCAGGCGTGTTTTATTCATCAGGATAGATAGACAGTATGTCCTGTATATCTGTAGGGAGGTGGGTGTTTCCCAGGTGGATGGTGATCACGAAAATCTGTTCTGTATTGTAGAGGCTTAACCTACAGCTTGAAGAGCGTGTCGCTAATTAAACACTCACCTCTCTTCTGCCGTGCCGGTGGATTTACCCGACAACAGCTGCGATGCATTTCATTAAAACAGGAAGCTTAGGGTGAAGCAGAAAAAGAGGCACTGTGGGAGAACAATAAAAACAACACCAAACCCATGTTATTCAGGTAGGAAGCTACGAGCTCACAAAACACCCTGGGAGGAAATTCTGTGAAGCAAAACAATAAAAACAACACCAAACCCATGTTATTCAGGTAGGAAGCTACGAGCTCACAAAACACCCTGGGAGGAAATTCTGTGAAGCAAAACAATAAAAAACAACACCAAACCTGTGTTATTCTTCGGGTTATTTTTCGGGTTATTTTGGTTATTCTTCAATTTATTCTTTTGGTTATTCTTCTGGTTATTTATGAAAAAATAAAATCTGTTTATTTTCACCTCCTGAATTGACTGAATGGGAACCTAAAATAACCCCTGGTCCCTGTCTGGTGCGACTCCTCCAGGTGCATTGGGGAGAGAAGGGCTCCACAGAGGAAGGGGCGAGGCTGGAGAAGGCTAAGAATGCTGTAGTGTCTGTTCCTGAGGAGGTGGAAGAGCCCACGATGGCCAGACGGACCCCCAAACCCACCCCTACATACCACCAGCGCCAGGAGTCCAAATGGTACACCCCTATAAAGGTACGTTCAAGATTACGTCTGAAAATGGCACCCTATTCCCTTAACTCTCTTGTTTTGGTCAGAGCCTGATCAGGCCGAGTCAGCTGGAGATGGCTTCCGGAAGTTTCGTCTCACTACTGTCTTCACTTCCACCGATTCTATGAGTGACATTGTGAAAGCGAACTGTTAGTGACAGTATCTTTGTTTTCCATTGTCTCTGATCGTGACACATTTCCTCCTCCTCTTCTTCCTATATTCAGGGTCGTCTGGATGCGCTGTGGGCTTTACTGCGGCGACAGTATGACCGAGTTTCCCTCATGAGACCCAACTCTGCGGACAAAGTAAGCCACTAGAAAATAACCGCTGAGGCTCAACCCGAACCCATAACCCACACCCGCGTTAAACCAATTACGAGATCCAAAATTGACACGGATCATAGCATAGCCATCATCAGCAGCAGTAACAGTGATATCTTGGCTTGTGGAGTTTCAGTCCTTGAACCGCTCTACGTTATTGACCGCAGGAAGAAATGATGTCATCGTGACATCAGCCAATGGGGATCTGAATAAGGACCAAAGAGTAAGTTGTGGATTCCCAGACACAGATTAAACCTTTTGCTGGACATTGGACATTCTCCGTTAAAAAGTGCTTTTTAGACTTAATCTGTGTCCGGGAAACCGGTCCTTGTCCATTGAATCTCTAATGTGCAGGATAGGCTTAATCTGTGTCTGGGAAACCGGTCCTTGTCCATTGAATCTCTAATGTGCAGGAAAGGCTTAATCTGTGTCCGGGAAACCGGTCCTTGTCCATTGAATCTCTAATGTGCAGGATAGGCTTAATCTGTGTCCGGGAAACCGGTCCTTGTCCATTGAATCTCTAATGTGCAGGATAGGCTTAATCTGTGAAATTGGCCCTAGATGTAAGTTAGAGAGTTGGGGTAGTGTGAGTCAGTTGTTTTAGTTTGTGAGTTGTGGTTCAGAGGGTGGAAGTGGACTGGAACGTGTTGTTAGCATTGTGTTGTTGTAACCTAATGGGTGTAAGCAGCAGCTGCAGCATGTGATGTGTGACAGGAATGACCCTATATGGAGAACTCTGCCTGCTTGATTTTATATACCTCTCAGCAATGGGTGTGGCTGAAATAGCCTTAAGGGTTTAAGTCTTCTCTCTCTCTCTCTCTCTCTCTCTCTCTCTCTCTCTCTCTCTCTCTCTCTCTCTCTCTCTCTCTCTCTCTCTCTCTCTCTCTCTCTCTCTCTCTCTCTCTCTCTCTCTCTCTCTCTCTCTCTCTCTCTCTCTCTCTCTCTCTCTCTCTCTCTCTCTCTCTCTCTCTCTCTCTCTCTCTCTCTCTCTCTCTCTCTCTCTCTCTCTCTCTCTCTCTCTCTCTCTCTCTCTCTCTCTCTCTCTCTCGATAAGTGCCTTTCTCATGAAACCTAAAACCCTATCCCATTGACCAACAATTTCCTGTCCTCTGTGGATACCTCCTGTCTTTACCTCAGTCCTGTCACCTGTGTTTAACACTGGGTAATGTATTGGTAATGTAACCATTTATAGAGTGATGTCTCTCTCTCTCTCTATCTCTCTCTCTCTCTCTCTCTCTCTCTCTCTCTCTCTCTCTCTCTCTCTCTCTCTCTCTCTCTCTCTCTCTCTCTCTCTCTCTCTCTCTCTCTCTCTCTCTCTCTCTCTCTCTCTCTCTCTCTCTCTCTCGCTCTCCCCTCTCTCTCTCTCCCTCTCTGTCGCTCTCCCCTCTCTCTCTCCCTCTCTGTCACTCTCCCCTCTCTCTCCCTCTCTGTCGCTCTCCCCTCTCTCTCTCGCTCTCTGTCGCTCTCCCCTCTCTCTGTAGCTCTCTCTCTCCCCCTCTGTCCTCTGTCCTCTCTCTCCCTATCTCCCACTCTCTCTCTCTCCTCTCTCTCTCCCTCGCAGTAACAGTAGCAGTAACAGTAGTAGTAACAGTAGTAGTAGTAACAGTAACAGTAACAGTAACGTTAATAGTAACAGTGGTAGTAGTAACAGTAACAGTAGTAGTAACAGTAGCAGTAACAGTAGTAGTAACAGTAACAGTAACAGTAGTAGTAACAGTAGTAGTAACAGTAACAGTAGTAGTAGTAACAGTAACAGTAGTAGTAACAGTAACAGTAGTAGTAACAGTAACAGTAACAGTAACAGTAACAGTAGTAGTAACAGTAGTAGTAGTAGTAACAGTAGTAGTAACAGTAGCAGTAACAGTAGCAGTAACAGTAGTAGTAACAGTAACAGTAAAAGTAGTAGTAACAGTAAAAGTAGTAGTAACAGTAACAGTAGCAGCAACAGTAGTAGTAACAGTAGTAGTAACAGTAGTAGTAACCGTAACAGTAGTAGTAACAGTAGTAGTAACAGTAGTAGTAACAGTAACAGTAGTAGTAACAGTAACAGTAGTAGTAACAGTAACAGTAGTAGTAACAGTAACAGTAGTAGTAACAGTAACAGTAGCAGCAACAGTAGTAGTAACAGTAACAGTAGCAGCAACAGTAGTAGTAACAGTAGTAGTAACAGTAGTAGTAACAGTAACAGTAGTAGTAACAGTAGTAGTAACAGTAGTAGTAACAGTAACAGTAACAGTAGTAGTAACAGTAACAGTAACAGTAGTAGTAACAGTAACAGTAGCAGTAACAGTAGTAGTAACAGTAGTAGTAACAGTAACAGTAACAGTAACAGTAGTAGTAACAGTAGTAGTAGTAGTAACAGTAGTAGTAGTAGTAACAGTAGTAGTAACAGTAGTAGTAGTAGTAACAGTAACAGTAGTAGTAGTAGTAACAGTAACAGTAGTAGTAGTAGTAGTAACAGTAGTAGTAACAGTAGTAGTAGTAGTAACAGTAGTAGTAGTAGTAACAGTAGTAGTAACAGTAGTAGTAGTAGTAACAGTAACAGTAGTAGTAACAGTAGTAGTAACAGTAACAGTAGTAGTAACAGTAACAGTAGTAGTAACAGTAACAGTAGTAGTAACAGTAGTAGTAGTAACAGTAACAGTAACAGTAACGTTAATAGTAACCGTGGTAGTAGTAACAGTAACAGTAGTAGTAGTAGTAACAGTAACAGTAGTAGTAACAGTAACAGTAACAGTAGTAGTAACAGTAACAGTAACAGTAGTAGTAACAGTAACAGTAACAGTAACAGTAGTAGTAACAGTAGTAGTAACAGTAACAGTAGTAGTAGTAACAGTAACAGTAGTAGTAACAGTAACAGTAGTAGTAACAGTAACAGTAGTAGTAACAGTAACAGTAACATTAGTAGTAGTAACAGTAACAGTAACAGTAGTAGTAACAGTAGTAGTAGTAACAGTAACAGTAACAGTAACAGTAACAGTAACAGTAGTAGTAACAGTAGTAGTAGTAGTAACAGTAGTAGTAACAGTAGCAGTAGTAGTAACAGTAGCAGTAACAGTAGTAGTAACAGTAACAGTAAAAGTAGTAGTAACAGTAAAAGTAGTAGTAACAGTAACAGTAGCAGCAACAGTAGTAGTAACAGTAGTAGTAACAGTAGTAGTAACAGTAGTAGTAACAGTAACAGTAGTAGTAACAGTAACAGTAGTAGTAACAGTAACAGTAGTAGTAACAGTAACAGTAGTAGTAACAGTAACAGTAGTAGTAACAGTAACAGTAACAGTAGTAGTAGTAACAGTAGTAGTAACAGTAGTAGTAGTACAGTAGTAGTAACAGTAACAGTAGCAGTAACAGTAGTAGTAACAGTAGTAGTAACAGTAGTAGTAACAGTAACAGTAGTAGTAACAGTAACAGTAACAGTAGTAGTAACAGTAACAGTAACAGTAGTAGTAACAGTAGTAGTAACAGTAACAGTAGTAGTAACAGTAAGAGTAACAGTAGTAGTAACAGTAGTAGTAACAGTAACAGTAGTAGTAACAGTAACAGTAGTAGTAACAGTAACAGTAGCAGTAACAGTAACAGTAACAGTAACAGTAGTAGTAACAGTAACAGTAACAGTAACAGTAACAGTAACAGTAACAGTAGTAGTAACAGTAGTAGTAGTAGTAACAGTAGTAAGTAGTAGTAACAGTAGTAGTAACAGTAGTAGTAACAGTAACAGTAGTAGTAGTAGTAACAGTAACAGTAGTAGTAGTAGTAGTAACAGTAACAGTAGTAGTAGTAGTAACAGTAACAGTAGTAGTAACAGTAACAGTAACAGTAGCAGCAACAGTAGTAGTAACAGTAGTAGTAACAGTAGCAGTAACAGTAACAGTAGTAGTAACAGTAGTAGTAACAGTAGTAGTAACAGTAACAGTAACAGTAGTAGTAACAGTAGTAGTAACAGTAACAGTAGTAGTAACAGTAACAGTAGTAGTAACAGTAACAGTAACAGTAGTAGTAACAGTAACAGTAGTAGTAACAGTAACAGTAACAGTAGCAGTAACAGTAACAGTAGTAGTAGTAGTAACAGTAACAGTAACAGTAGTAGTAACAGTAACAGTAACAGTAGCAGTAACAGTAACAGTAGTAGTAACAGTAACAGTAACAGTAGTAGTAACAGTAACAGTAACAGTAGTAGTAGTAGTAACAGTAACAGTAATAGTAACAGTAACAGTAGTAGTACAGTAACAGTAACAGTAACAGTAGTAGTAACAGTAACAGTAGTAGTAACAGTAACAGTAGCAGCAACAGTAGTAGTAACAGTAGTAGTAACAGTAACAGTAACAGTAACAGTAGTAGTAACAGTAGTAGTAGTAGTAACAGTAGTAGTAGTAGTAACAGTAGTAGTAACAGTAGTAGTAGTAGTAACAGTAACAGTAGTAGTAGTAGTAACAGTAACAGTAGTAGTAGTAGTAGTAACAGTAACAGTAGTAGTAGTAACAGTAGTAGTAACAGTAACAGTAGTAGTAACAGTAGTAGTAACAGTAACAGTAACAGTAACAGTAGTAGTAACAGTAGTAGTAGTAGTAACAGTAGTAGTAGTAGTAACAGTAGTAGTAACAGTAGTAGTAGTAGTAGTAACAGTAACAGTAGTAGTAACAGTAACAGTAAACAGTAGTAGTAACAGTAGTAGTAACAGTAAGTAGTAGTAGTAGTAACAGTAACAGTAGTAGTAACAGTAACAGTAACAGTAGCAGCAACAGTAGTAGTAACAGTAGTAGTAACAGTAGCAGTAACAGTAACAGTAGTAGTAACAGTAACAGTAACAGTAGCAGTAACAGTAACAGTAACAGTAGTAGTAACAGTAGTAACAGTAACAGTAACAGTAGTAGTAACAGTAACAGTAACAGTAGCAGTAACAGTAACAGTAGTAGTAACAGTAACAGTAACAGTAGTAGTAGTAGTAACAGTAACAGTAACAGTAACAGTAGTAGTAACAGTAACAGTAGTAGTAACAGTAACAGTAACAGTAGTAGTAACAGTAGTAACAGTAACAGTAACAGTAGTAGTAACAGTAACAGTAACAGTAGTAGTAGTAGTAACAGTAACAGTAACAGTAACAGTAGTAGTAACAGTAACAGTAACAGTAGCAGTAACAGTAACAGTAGTAGTAGTAGTAACAGTAACAGTAGTAGTAGTAGTAACAGTAACAGTAACAGTAACAGTAGCAGCAACAGTAGTAGTAACAGTAGTAGTAACAGTAACAGTAACAGTAGCAGCAACAGTAGCAGTAACAGTAGTAGTAACAGTAGCAGCAACAGTAGCAGCAACAGTAGTAGTAACAGTAGTAGTAACAGTAACAGTAACAGTAACAGTAACAGTAGTAACAGTAACAGTAACAGTAACAGTAACAGTAACAGTAACAGTAACAGTAACAGTAGCAGCAACAGTAGTAGTAACAGTAGTAGTAACAGTAGTAGTAACAGTAGTAGTAACAGTAACAGTAGTAGTAACAGTAACAGTAGCAGCAACAGTAGTAGTAACAGTAACAGTAACAGTAACAGTAGTAGTAACAGTAACAGTAACAGTAACAGTAGTAGTAACAGTAGTAGTAACAGTAACAGTAGCAGCAACAGTAACAGTAACAGTAGTAGTAACAGTAACAGTAACAGCAACAGTAGTAGTAACAGTAACAGTAGTAGTAACAGTAACAGTAACAGTAACAGTAGTAGTAACAGTAACAGTAGCAGCAACAGTAGTAGTAACAGTAGTAGTAACAGTAACAGTAACAGTAACAGTAGTAGTAACAGTAGTAGTAGTAGTAGTAGTAACAGTAACAGTAGTAGTAACAGTAACAGTAGTAGTAGTAGTAGTAACAGTAACAGTAGTAGTAGTAGTAACAGTAACAGTAACAGTAGTAGTAGTAGTAACAGTAACAGTAGTAGTAACAGTAACAGTAACAGTAGTAGTAACAGTAACAGTAGTAACAGTAACAGTAGTAGTAACAGTAGTAGTAACAGTAGTAACAGTAACAGTAACAGTAGCAGTAACAGTAACAGTAGCAGTAACAGTAACAGTAACAGTAACAGTAACAGTAGTAGTAACAGTAGTAGTAACAGTAGTAGTAGTAGTAACAGTAACAGTAACAGTAACAGTAGTAGTAACAGTAACAGTAGTAGTAGTAACAGTAACAGTAACAGTAGTAGTAACAGTAACAGTAACAGTAGTAGTAACAGTAACAGTAGTAGTAACAGTAACAGTAGTAGTAACAGTAACAGTAGCAGCAACAGTAGTAGTAACAGTAGTAGTAACAGTAGTAGTAACAGTAACAGTAACAGTAGTAGTAACAGTAACAGTAGTAGTAACAGTAACAGTAGTAGTAACAGTAACAGTAGTAGTAACAGTAACAGTAGCAGCAACAGTAGTAGTAACAGTAGCAGTAACAGTAGCAGCAACAGTAGTAGTAACAGTAACAGTAACAGTAACAGTAACAGTAGTAGTAACAGTAGCAGTAACAGTAACAGTAGTAGTAACAGCAACAGTAGTAGTAACAGTAGTAGTAACAGTAACAGTAACAGTAGTAGTAACAGCAACAGTAGTAGTAACAGTAGCAGTAGTAGTAACAGCAACAGTAGTAGTAACAGTAGTAGTAACAGTAACAGTAACAGTAACAGTAGTAGTAACAGTAGCAGCAACAGTAGTAGTAACAGTAGTAGTAACAGTAACAGTAACAGTCTGTCTGTCTGTCTGTCTGTCTGTCTGTCTGTCTGTCTGTCTGTCTGTCTGTCTGTCTGTCTGTCTGTCTGTCTGTCTGTCTGTCTGTCTGTCTGTCTGTCTGTCAGTCTGTCTGTCTGTCTGTCTGTCTGTCTGTCTGTCTGTCTGTCTGTCTGTCTGTCTGTCTGTCTGTCTGTCTGTCTGTCTGTCTGTCTGTCTGTCTGTCTGTCTGTCTGTCTGTCTGTCTGTCTGTCTGTCTGTCTGTCTGTCTGTCTGTCTGTCTGTCTGTCTGTCTGTCTGTCTGTCTGTCTGTCTGTCTGTCTGTCTGTCTGTCTGTCTGTCTGTCTGTCTGTCTGTCTGTCTGTCTGTCTGTCTGTCTGTCTGTCTGTCTGTCTGTCTGTCTGTCTGTCTGTCTGTCTGTCTGTCTGTCTGTCTGTCTGTCTGTCTGTCTGTCTGTCTGTCTGTCTGTCTGTCTGTCTGTCTGTCTGTCTGTCTGTCTGTCTGTCTGTCTGTCTGTCTGTCTGTCTGTCTGTCTGTCTGTCTGTCTGTCTGTCTGTCTGTCTGTCTGTCTGTCTGTCTGTCTGTCTGTACACTGATAAACAATATAAACTCAACATTTTACTGAGTTATAGTCCATAGAAGGAAATCATTCAATTGAAATACATTCATTAGGCCTTAATCTCTGGATTTCACATGACTGGGAAAACAGATATGCAATACATTCGTTAGGCCTTAATCTCTGGATTTCACATGACTGGGGATACAGATATGCAATACATTCGTTAGGCCTTAATCTCTGGATTTCACATGACTGGGAAAACAGATATGCAATACATTCGTTAGGCCTTAATCTATGGATTTCACATGACTGGGGATACAGATATGCATCTGTTGGTCACAAAGACCTTAAATAAAAAGTAATGGAGTGGATCAGAAAACCAGTCAGTATCTGGTGTGGAACAGAAAACCAGTCAGTATCTGGTGTGGAACAGAAAACCAGTCAGTATCTGGTGTGGAACAGAAAACCAGTCAGTATCTGGTGTGGAACAGAAAACCAGTCAGTATCTGGTGTGGATCAGAGAACCAGACAGTATCTGGTGTGGATCAGAAAACCAGTCAGTATCTGGTGTGGATCAGAGAACCAGTCAGTATCTGGTGTGGATCAGAAAACCAGTCAGTATCTGGTGTGGATCAGAGAACCAGACAGTATCTGGTGTGGATCAGAGAACCAGTCAGTATCTGGTGTGGATCAGAAAACCAGTCAGTATCTGGTGTGGATCAGAGAACCAGTCAGTATCTGGTGTGGATCAGAGAACCAGACAGTATCTGGTGTGGAACAGAAAACCAGTCAGTATCTGGTGTGGATCAGAGAACCAGACAGTATCTGGTGTGGATCAGAGAACCAGTCAGTATCTGGTGTGGATCAGAAAACCAGTCAGTATCTGGTGTGGAACAGAAAACCAGTCAGTATCTGGTGTGGATCAGAGAACCAGACAGTATCTGGTGTGGATCAGAGAACCAGTCAGTATCTGGTGTGGAACAGAAAACCAGTCAGTATCTGGTGTGGAACAGAAAACCAGTCAGTATCTGGTGTGGAACAGAAAACCAGTCAGTATCTGGTGTGGAACAGAAAACCAGTCAGTATCTGGTGTGGAACAGAAAACCAGTCAATATCTGGTGTGGATCAGAAAACCAGTCAGTATCTGGTGTGGAACAGAAAACCAGTCAGTATCTGGTGTGGAACAGAAAACCAGTCAGTATCTGGTGTGGAACAGAAAACCAGTCAATATCTGGAGTGGAACAGAAAACCAGTCAGTATCTGGTGTGGAACAGAAAACCAGTCAGTATCTGGTGTGGAACAGAAAACCAGTCAGTATCTGGTGTGGAACAGAAAACCAGTCAGTATTTGGTGTGACCATTTGCCTCATGCAGAGCCACATCTCCTTCACATAGAGTTGATCAGGCTGTTGATTGTGGCCTGTGGAATGTTGTCCCACTCCTCTTCAATGGCTGTGTAAAGTTGCTGGATATTGGCGGGAACTGGAACACTCTGTTCTTCGTGTCAATCCAGAGCATCCCAAACCTGCTCAATGGGTGACATGTCTGTTGAGTTTGCAGGCCATGGCAGAACTGGGGCATTTTCAGATTCCAGGAATTGTGTGCAGATCCTTGCGACATGGGGCCCCGTGCATTATCATGCTGAAACATGAGGTGATGGTGTTGGATGAATGGCACGACAATGGGCCTCAGGATCTCGTCACAGTATCTCATTCAAATTGCCATTAATAACATGCAATTGTGTTCATTGTCTGTAGCTTATGCCTGTCCATACCATAACCCCACCGCCACCATGGGGCACTCTGTTCACAACGTTGACATCAATAAACTGCTTGTCCACACAACGCCTGGCACGCTGTCTGCCATCTGTCTGGTACAGTTGAAACCAGGAATCATCCATGAAGAGCCCACTTCTCCAGCGTGCCAGTCGCCATCGAAGGTGAGCATTTGCCCACTGAAGTCAGTTACAACGCCGAACTTCAGTCAGGTCAAGACCCTGGTGAGGAACGACAAAACACGCAGATGAGCTTCCCTGAGACGGTTTATGCAGAAATTATTTGGCTTTGCAATCCCACAGTTCCATCTGCTGTCTGGGTGGCTGGTCTCAGATGATCCCACAGTTCCATCAGCTGTCTGGGTGGCTGGTCTCAGATGATCCCACAGTTCCATCAGCTGTCTGGGTGGCTGGTCTCAGATGATCCCATCAGTTCCATCAGTTCCATCAGCTGTCTGGGTGGCTGGTCTCAGATGATCCCACAGTTCCATCAGCTGTCTGGGTGGCTGGTCTCAGATGATCCCACAGTTCCATCAGCTGTCTGGGTGGCTGGTCTCAGATGATCCCACAGTTCCATCAGCTGTCTGGGTGGCTGGTCTCAGATGATCCCACAGTTCCATCAGCTGTCTGGGTGGCTGGTCTCAGATGATCCCACAGTTCCATCAGCTGTGACCAAGGCGTGACAGAACCCAATGACCAAGGCGTGACAAATAGCGCCCTTTGCTTAATCACAGGTGTTGTTTTTCCTTACTCATCACTGCTTCCTGTATCAAAAGGCTGCTTCTCATTAATCAAATCAAATGTATTTATATAGCCCTTCGTACATCAGCTGATATCTCAAAGTGCTGTACAGAAACCCAGCCTAAAACCCCCAAACAGCAAGCAATGCAGGTGTAGAAGCACGGTGGCTAGGGAAAAACTCCCTAGAAAGGCCAGAACCTAGGAAGAAACCTAGAGAGGAACCAGGCTATGTGGGGTGGCCAGTCCTCTTCTGGCTGTGCCGGGTGGAGATTATAACAGAACATGGCCAAGATGTTCAAATGTTCATAAATGACCAGAATGGTCGAATAATAATAAGGCAGAACAGTTGAAACTGGAGCAGCAGCACGGCCCGGTGGACTGGGGACAGCAAGGAGTCATCATGTCAGGTAGTCCTGGGGCATGGTCCTAGGATCCTAGGACATTAGGACATTAGTCCCTTAGATCACTTCACAATTCACTTTTGTTGTTTACAAAGCTCTACTACCCAAGCTTCCGACTTACCTAACTTTTGTTTATAGATGTGTAAAAACATATCAAACCTGGTCACAGGGTTTTGGTGAACTCTTGAGGTTCCACTGGTCTTTAGGTAAATCCGCTGTTATTTTTAATGTGCCTCGCTGCTGGAACGATTTGCAGAACTCATTACAATTGGATGTCCTGGTGCCGCTCGGACAGTTTAGGGTTGATTGAGGACCTTGTAGCTGAGCTGTTGTTCATCAACGTTGTGTTTTGTTTTACGTTGTGTTTGGTTGTTGTATTGCTTTGATCAGAACACCGATGGGAATGAGACCTTGGTCTCAATGGGTCTTTCCTGAATAAATAAAGAATGAATCGATAAATAATACCGGGACTTTTCACGGCAAGATATGTTATTGTGTTTGGTAAACATTTGTGATGATGTCGATCAGTGAATGAGATCACTCAGGCAGATAAATAAACAATTTGTCTTAGGTTTACCGGCACCTGTGTGTGTGTGTGTGTGTGTGTGTGTTTCTTCACCCATGGGAAATAGCTAACTTGTGTAATGAAGTGGCTCTAACACAGGAAATGACACACAGTTGTGTAAAGAAAACTCCAGTACACGTTATTTGTCCTTCCTGATTTCACAGTTAAATGGAACAAAGTGGTTGCTAACCAAACCACATCCTGGTGATGAGTTGCCATGAGTTACCAGACATACAGATGGACAGATATGAGAGAACTGTGTCCGCTCCCTGTCCCTCCCCAGTGTCCTTTCGGATGCTTAACCATGGTGCTGTATTTCATGTCCTTGATCAAGTCTGTGACAAGGTGCTACCATAAGGGATCACAATCTGAGGAGTACCAGGCAGGGAGGGAAGGAGGGGAGGGAGGCCAGAGGAAGGGGAGGGAGGAGAGGCAGGGGAGAGTCCCAGACAGGGAGGGGAGGGGAGGGAGGCCGGAGGAAGGGGATAGTCCCAGGCCAACTGGTGGCAGGCAGGTAGGGGAGGGAGGAGAGGCGGGAGGAAGGGAAGGGAGGAGAGGCAGGGGAGAGTCCAGGCCAACTGGTGGCAGGCAGGTAGGGGAGGGAGGAGAGGCGGGAGGAAGGGAGGAGAGGCAGGGGAGAGTCCAGGCCAACTGGTGGCAGGCAGGTAGGGTAGGGAGGAGAGGCGGGAGGAAGGTGAGGGAGGAGAGGCGGGAGGAAGGGGAGGGAGGAGAGGCAGGGGAGAGTCCAGGCCAACTGGTGGCAGGCAGGTAGGGGAGGGAGGAGAGGCGGGAGGAAGGGGAGGGAGGAGAGGCAGGGGAGAGTCCTAGGCAGCCGGGGGAGGGAGGCAGGGTGGGCCACCACAGAGCACAGTGAAGAGGAGTGTAGAGAAGAGGGCAGGCAGGGGAGAGAGGTAGGGGAGAGGGAGGACAGGAGGGGGAGGTGGTCTTTGATGACCGAAAGCAAGCCCCTGGGGTCATGAATGTTTCAGCGGGCTGATCGGCAGTGCAGTGTTACAAAAACTCATACAGGTGTAAGGAAGCAGGTTGTCACAAACATCTGTTCAGCATGGGGACCTCAGGGTCTTTCCCTCGCTCCTCTCTCTCCCTCCATCCGTCTATCCTCCCTCCCTCCTTCTCTGAGCCCTGCAAACCAGGCTACTGCAGACTAGAGAGAGAGAGCGAAGAGAAAGAGAGAATGGGAAAGAGAAATAGTGCAGAGGGAGAGAGCCCCAGGACCACGGCTGGGGAGAGAAAGAAAGAAAGAGCGGGTGGAGGGGAATGGAGCGAGAGAGAGAGGGGAAAACAAACAGCTAGTTTTTTGGTCTCACATTTAACGCCCGAGGGCGTGCAACACCAAAGGTAGAGCGGGGGTTGGCCACAGCTGTGGTGCGGCTCTCGCCCCAGGGCAGGGGAGCAGAGATCTGATGTGGTTTGACTGTGTTGTCGTGGAGACCGGGGAGACAGGGAGCCACTTCAGAGCCAAGTTAGCAACCCAACATCTGCCGCTAAGTTTTAGCCCTGCTAGGGATCCACTGGGAACAGCAGGTAGAGAAAGAGAGGGATGGAGGGAGGGATGAAGGGAAGGATGGAGGGAGGGAGGGAGAGGGAAGGCTGGCCTTACTATGCTGCTGGTGCTGTGGCTGAATATATCAGTGGATGGAGTAGCAGCCTAAAGCATGTTTTGATTGAACTCAGAGAGGGTAAGGTACATTTTGAAAGTTCATGTTATGGATTTGATTTCATGGTTTTTATTTTTTTCACAAACAAATAAAATAAATGAAAGGGAGCTTGATGAAGGAAAGAGAAAGGGAGCTTTACAGCACACCTCTCCCCTACTAGAAGGGAGCTTTAGAGCACACCTCTCCCCTACTAGAAGGGAGCTTTAGAGCACACCTCTCCCCTACTAGAAGGGAGCTTTAGAGCACACCTCTCCCCTACTAGAAGGGAGCTTTACAGCACCTCTCTCCCCTACTAGAAGGGAGCTTTACAGCACACCTCTCCCCTACTAGAAGGGAGCTTTACAGCACACCTCTCCCCTACTAGAAGGGAGCTTTACAGCACACCTCTCCCCTACTAGAAGGGAGCTTTACAGCACATCTCTCCCCTACTAGAAGGGAGCTTTACAGCACACCTCTCCCCTACTAGAAGGGAGCTTTACAGCACACCTCTCCCCTACTAGAAGGGAGCTTTACAGCACACCTCTCCCCTACTAGAAGGGAGCTTTACGACACACCTCTCCCCTACTAGAAGGGAGCTTTACAGCACACCTCTCCCGTACTAGAAGGGAGCTTTACAACACACCTCTCCCCTACTAGAAGGGAGCTTTACAGCACATCTCTCCCCTACTAGAAGGGAGCTTTACAACACACCTCTGCCCTACTAGAAGGGAGCTTTACAGCACACCTCTCCCCTACTAGAAGGGAGCTTTACAGCACACCTCTCCCCTACTAGAAGGGAGCTTTACAACACACCTCTCCCCTACTAGAAGGGAGCTTTACAGCACATATCTCCCCGACTTAGAAGGGAGCTTTACAACACATCTCTCCCCTACTAGAAGGGAGCTTTACAACACACCTCTGCCCTACTAGAAGGGAGCTTTAGAGCATACCTCTCCCCTACTAGAAGGGAGCTTTACAGCACATCTCTCCCCTACTTAGAAGGGAGCATTACAGCACATCTCTCCCCTACTAGAAGGGGGATTTACAGCACACCT
Organism: Oncorhynchus gorbuscha; assembly: GCF_021184085.1. Lineage (NCBI taxonomy): Eukaryota > Metazoa > Chordata > Actinopteri > Salmoniformes > Salmonidae > Oncorhynchus > Oncorhynchus gorbuscha. The sequence goes on from NC_060177.1 coordinate 90,656,034, forward strand.
CTCCCCTACTAGAAGGGAGCTTTACAGCACACCTCTCCCCTACTAGAAGGGAGCTTTACAGCACAGCTCTCCCATACTAGAAGAGAGCTTTACAGCACACCTCTCCCCTACTAGAAGGGAGCTTTACAGCACACCTCTCCCCTACTAGAAGGGAGCATTACAGCACATCTCTCCCCTACTAGAAGGGGGATTTACAGCACACCTCTCCCCTACTAGAAGGGAGCTTTACAGCACACCTCTCCCCTACTAGAAGGGGGCTTTACAGCACAGCTCTCCCATACTAGAAGATAGCTTTACAGCACACCTCTCCCCTACTAGAAGGGAGCTTTACAGCACACCTCTCCCCTACTAGAAGGGAGCTTTACAGCACACCTCTCCCCTACTAGAAGGGAGCTTCAGAGCACATCTCTCCCCTACTAGAAGGGAGCTTTACAGCACATCTCTACTCTACTAGAAGGGAGCTTTACAGCACATCTCTACTCTACTAGAAGGGAGCTTTACAGCACAGCTCTCCCCTACTAGAAGCTACAGATCGGGCCATTGTTCAAGATGTATAATGTCACTTGAGCGTTCCCCCTGAATACATTGAAGCCTATTAAAATCATGGCAGTGATAACACATACCTTATTAGCTGCATTGCTACAGACGGACTGCCGGTCTCCTTAAGGCAGGCTTGTAATGAGGTGGAAATACAGACCTTCAGACAAGACAACATGTTAGACAGTACTGGGCCTTCTCTCTCTCTCTCTCTCTCTCTCTCTCTCTCTCCTCTCTCTCTCTCTCCCTCTCTCTCTTTTCCCTCCCTCTCTCTCTCTTTTCCCTCCCTCTCCCTCTCTTCTCCCTCCCTCTCTCTCTATTCTCCCTCCCTCTCTCTTCTCCCTCTCTCTTCTCCCTCCCTCTTCTCCCTCCCTCTCTCTCTATTCTCCCTCTCTCTCTCTTCTCCCTCCCTCTCTCTCGCTTCTCCCTCCCTTTCTCTCTCTTCTCCCTCCCTCTCTCTTCTCCCTCCCTCTCTCTCTCTTCTCCCTCCCTCTCTCTTCTCCCTCCCTCTCTCTCTCTTCTCCCTCTCTCTCTTTCTCTTCTCCCTCCCTCTCTTTCTCTTCTCCCTCCCTCTCTCTCTCTTCTCCCTCCCTCTCTCTCTCTTCTCCCTCCCTCTCTCTCTCTCTCCCTCCCTCTCTCTCTCTCTCCCTCCCTCTCTCTTCTCCCTCCCTCTCTCTCTCTCTCTCCCTCCCTCTCTTTCTCTTCTCCCTCCCTCTCTTTCTCTTCTCCCTCCCTCTCTCTCTCTCTCTCCCTCCCTCTCTCTCTCTCTCCCTCTCTGTCTCTCTCTCTCTCTCTCTCTCTCTCTCTCTCTCTCTCTCTCTCTCTCTGTCTCTCTGTCTCTCTGTCTCTCTCTCTCTGTCTCTCGTTCTCTGTCTCTCTCTCTGTCTCTCGCTCTCTCTCTGTCTCTCTCTTTCTCTGCCTCTTCCTCTCTCTCTCTCTCTCTTTCTCTTTCTCTCAGTCTCTCTTTCTCTCTGTCTCGCTCTCTCTTTCGCTCTCTCGCTCTCCCGCTGTCTCTCGCTCACTCGCTCTCACTCTCCTTGTCTCTCTTTTTCTCTCTCTCGCTCTCTCGCTCTCCCGCTGTCTCTCGCTTTCTCGCTCACTCGCTCACTCTCCTTGTCTCTCTCTTTGTCTCTTTCTTTCTCCTCTCTTTGTTTAACTGTGTCCCCTTGTCTCCCAGTCTGAGACACCATTTTAATTTAACAGCCATCAGTCATGTTTTGAACACTGCTCTGAGACCTGTTTAATTATGTAACTGATAGCAGGAGCATTCAGGAAATAATGCCAATCAGATGGAGTAAGGGAGGGATAGATCGAGGGAAGGAGGGGGAGGGGGAAGAGGGAGGAGGGAGGGGGAAGAGGGAGGGAGGGAGGGGGAGGGGGAAGAGGGAGGATGGGGAGAGGGAGGGAGGGGGAAAGGGAGGGAGGGAGGAGGGGGAAGAGGGAGGGAGGGAGGAGGGGGAAGAGGGAGGGGAGGGGGAAGTGGAGGGAAGAGGGGGAAGAGGGAGGGAGGCAGGTTTGAGACAGAGAAAGGAAGAGGAGGAGGAAAGGGTGGTAATCTATGTTGGCATAGGGCAGGCTGAAGGGCACCAGGGTTACGAAGCATGGCATACTGTATACTGACTGGGTTGGGCTTGGCATGGGTTGGTGTTCCCTGAAGTCCCAGTCATGAACATGGCCAGGCGTATGGCACTGTGTATCACTCTGTCTGCAGCACAGATTAGTAGTGTGACTCTCTCTTACTAGAGAGGACTGGATCAGGCTTGAGAGAGCCAGCCACATAGTTGACTGTTTCACTGTTTGTTTGTGTACAGAGTGAGTCACTGTAGCAGACCGGCTGATGGACTGGAGTGTCAGTACAGGGCACTGAAAGGCCAACACGTTCAGCAGGACTGATGGAGAATGGCAATGGATTCCAATCGATTCAATGGATTCCAATCGATTCAATGAATTCCAATCGATTCAATGGATTCCAATCAATTCAATGGATTCCAATCGATTCAATGGATTCCAATCGATTCAACAAATTCCAATCGATTCAATGGTGTTGTAGTCCTTTGTGAGTTCTATATTTCAAATCAGATCTTTGTTTCCACCTGTAAATGGTCCATTGTTATCGGCCTGAAAGTTGTCACACCACTAAAATGTCCTGTTCCATCAAAACTACACAGTTTAATATCCAGCAGGATTGGAAATAATTTGGCAGTAGATATTAGGTTGAAACGAGCCACCAGATCAGAGAGCATGACATTAAGTCATTAACAGGCTAATTGGAATTAAACCATGGTGTCAGGAACAACATAGCATTTTAAAACAACAGAACGTTGTTTTGTTTCACATTTGACTTTACTAAGTGGTGGCCGTCACCCCTCAGTTGTTCTCAGTTGTTCTCAGTTGTTCTCAGTTGGTCTCAGTTGGTCTCAGTTGGTCTCAGTTGTTGTTGTTGTTCTTAGTTGTTGTTGTCAGTTGTTGTTGTTCTTAGTTGTTGTTGTCAGTTGTTGTTGTTGTTCTCAGTTGTTGTTGTTGTTCTCAGTTGTTGTTGTTTTTCTCAGTTGTTTTTCTCAGTTGTTCTCAGTTATTTTCAGTTGTTGTTGTTGTTCTCAGTTATTTTCAGTTGTTGTTAGTTGTTGTTCTCAGTTGTTGTTGTTTTTCTCAGTTGTTGTTCTCAGTTGTTGTTAGTTGTTGTTAGTTGTTCTCAGTTGTTGTCAGTTGTTCTCAGTTGTTGTTAGTTGTTGTTAGTTGTTGTTAGTTGTTCTCAGTTGTTGTCAGTTGTTCTCAGTTGTTGTTGTTGTTCTCAGTTGTTGTTAGTTGTTGTCAGTTGTTGTTAGTTGTTGTTAGTTGTTCTCAGTTGTTGTCAGTTGTTCTCAGTTGTTGTTGTTGTTCTCAGTTGTTGTTAGTTGTTGTCAGTTGTTGTTAGTTGTTGTTAGTTGTTCTCAGTTGTTGTCAGTTGTTCTCAGTTGTTGTTGTTGTTCTCAGTTGTTGTTGTTTTTCTCAGTTGTTCTCAGTTGTTCTCAGTTGTTGTTAGTTGTTCTCAGTTGTTGTTGTTGTTCTCAGTTGTTAGTTGTTCTCAGTTGTTGTTAGTTGTTGTTAGTTGTTGTTAGTTGTTCTTAGTTGTTGTTGTTGTTCTCAGTTGTTCTCAGTTGTTGTTGTTGTTCTTAGTTGTTGTTGTCAGTTGTTGTTGTTGTTCTTAGTTGTTGTTGTCAGTTGTTGTTGTTCTTAGTTGTTGTTGTCAGTTGTTGTTGTTGTTCTTAGTTGTTGTTGTCAGTTGTTGTTGTTGTTCTTAGTTGTTGTTGTCAGTTGTTGTTGTTGTTCTTAGTTGTTGTTGTTCTTAGTTGTTGTTCTCAGTTCTTGTTCTTAGTTGTTGTTCTCAGTTGTTGTTGTTGTTCTCAGTTGTTGTTGTTGTTCTCAGTTGTTGTTGTTGTTCTCAGTTGTTGTTGTTGTTCTCAGTTGTTGTTGTTGTTCTCAGTTGTTGTTGTTGTTCTTAGTTCTTGTTCTCAGTTTTTGTTGTTGTTCTTAGTTGTTGTTCTCAGTTGTTCTCAGTTCTCAGTTGGTCTCAGTTGTTGTTGTTGTTCTCAGTTGTTGTTGTTGTTCTCAGTTGTTGTTGTTGTTCTCAGTTGTTGTTGTTGTTCTCAGTTGTTGTTGTTTTTCTCAGTTGTTTTTCTTAGTTGTTCTCAGTTATTTTCAGTTGTTCTCAGTTATTTTCAGTTGTTCTCAGTTATTTTCAGTTGTTGTTGTTGTTCTCAGTTGTTGTTGTTGTTCTCAGTTGTTGTTGTTGTTCTCAGTTGTTGTTGTTGTTCTCAGTTATTTTCAGTTGTTGTTAGTTGTTGTTCTCAGTTGTTAGTTGTTCTCAGTTGTTGTTAGTTGTTCTCAGTTGTTCTCAGTTAGTTGTTCTCAGTTGTTGTTAGTCGTTCTCAGTTGTTGTTAGTTGTTCTCAGTTGTTGTTAGTTGTTCTCAGTTGTTGTCAGTTGTTCTCAGTTGTTGTTAGTTGTTCTTAGTTGTTGATGTTGTTCTCAGTTGTTCTCAGTTGTTGTTGTTGTTCTTAGTAGTTGTTCTCAGTTGTTGTTGTTGTTCTTAGTTGTTGTTCTCAGTTGTTGTTGTTGTTCTTAGTTGTTGTTGTCAGTTGTTGTTGTTGTTCTCAGTTGTTGTTGTTGTTCTTAGTTGTTGTTCTCAGTTGTTGTTGTTGTTCTTAGTTGTTGTTCTCAGTTGTTGTTGTTGTTCTTAGTTGTTGTTCTGAGTTGTTGTTGTTGTTCTTAGTTGTTGTTCTGAGTTGTTGTTGTTGTTCTTAGTTGTTGTTCTCAGTTGTTGTTGTTGTTCTTAGTTGTTTTTCTCAGTTGTTGTTGTTGTTCTTAGTTGTTGTTCTCAGTTGTTCTCAGTTGTTCAGTTGTTGTTAGTTGTTCTCAGTTCTTGTTAGTTGTAGTTAGTTGTAGTTAGTTGTAGTTAGTTGTTGTTAGTTGTAGTCAGTTGTTATTAGTTGTTCTCAGATGTTGTTAGTTGTTATTAGTTGTTATCAGATGTTGTTAGTTGTTATTAGTTGTTGTCAGTTGTTCTCCGTTGTTAGTTGTAGTTAGTTGTTCTCAGTTGTTGTTGTTGTTCTCAGTTGTTCTCAGTTGTTGCTAGTTGTTCTCAGTTGTTGTTCTCAGTTGTTGTTCTTAGTTGTTGTTGTTATTGTCAGTTGTTGTTGTTCTCAGTTGTTGTTGTTGTTCTTAGTTGTTGTTGTTGTTCTTAGTTGTTGTTCTCAGTTGTTGTTCTTAGTTGTTGTTGTTGTTCTTAGATGTTGTTAGTTGTTCTCAGTTGTTAGTTGTTGTTAGTTGTTAGTTGTTCTCAGATGTTGTTAGTTGTTCTCAGATGTTAGTTGTTCTCAGTTGTTAGTTGTTCTCAGTTGTTAGTTGTTCTCAGTTGTTAGATGTTGTTAGTTGTTAGATGTTGTTAGTTGTTCTCAGATGTTGTTAGTTGTTCTCAGATGTTGTTAGTTGTTCTCAGTTGGTTAGTTGTTCTCAGATGTTGTTAGTTGTTCTCAGTTGTTATTGTTGTTAGTTGTTAGTTGTTAATATAATAATAATATATGCCATTTAGCTCAGACGTTAAAGCGTTACAGTCATGTGTGCATACATTCTAGTTGTGGGTGGTCCCAGATGTTGTTAATCGTTGTTGTTCTCAGATGTTGTTAGTTGTTCTCAGATGTTAGTTGTTGTTAGTTGTTAGTTGTTCTCAGATGTTGTTAGTTGTTCTCAGATGTTGTTAGTTGTTCTCAGATGTTAGTTGTTGTTAGTTGTTAGTTGTTCTCAGATGTTGTTAGTTGTTCTCAGATGTTGTTCTCAGATGTTGTTAGTTGTTCTCAGATGTTAGTTGTTCTCAGTTGTTAGTTGTTCTCAGTTGTTAGTTGTTCTCAGTTGTTAGATGTTGTTAGTTGTTCTCAGTTGTTAGTTGTTCTCAGTTGTTAGTTGTTCTCAGTTGTTAGATGTTGTTAGTTGTTCTCAGTTGTTAGTTGTTCTCCGTTGTTAGTTGTTCTCAGATGTTGTTAGTTGTTCTCAGATGTTGTTAGTTGTTCTCAGATGTTGTTAGTTGTTCTCAGTTGTTAGTTGTTCTCAGTTGTTAGTTGTTCTCAGTTGTTAGTTGTTCTCAGTTGTTAGTTGTTCTCAGTTGTTAGTTGTTCTCAGTTGTTAGTTGTTCTCAGTTGTTAGTTGTTCTCAGATGTTGTTAGTTGTTCTCAGTTGTTAGTTGTTCTCAGATGTTAGTTGTTCTCAGTTGTTAGTTGTTCTCAGATGTTGTTAGTTGTTCTCAGTTGTTAGTTGTTCTCAGATGTTGTTAGTTGTTCTCAGATGTTGTTAGTTGTTCTCAGTTGTTAGTTGTTGTTAGTTGTTCTCAGATGTTAGTTGTTCTCAGTTGTTCTCAGTTGTTAGTTGTTCTCAGTTGTTAGTTGTTCTCAGATGTTGTTAGTTGTTCTCAGTTGTTAGTTGTTCTCAGATGTTGTTAGTTGTTCTCAGTTGTTAGTTGTTCTCAGATGTTGTTAGTTGTTCTCAGTTGTTAGTTGTTCTCAGATGTTGTTAGTTGTTGTTAGTTGTTAGTTGTTCTCAGATGTTGTTAGTTGTTCTCAGATGTTAGTTGTTGTTAGTTGTTAGTTGTTCTCAGATGTTGTTAGTTGTTCTCAGATGTTGTTAGTTGTTCTCAGATGTTAGTTGTTGTTAGTTGTTAGTTGTTCTCAGATGTTGTTAGTTGTTCTCAGATGTTGTTAGTTGTTCTCAGATGTTGTTAGTTGTTCTCGGATGTTAGTTGTTCTCAGTTGTTAGTTGTTCTCAGTTGTTAGTTGTTCTCAGTTGTTAGATGTTGTTAGTTGTTCTCAGTTGTTAGTTGTTCTCAGTTGTTAGTTGTTCTCAGTTGTTAGATGTTGTTAGTTGTTCTCAGTTGTTAGTTGTTCTCAGATGTTGTTAGTTGTTCTCAGTTGTTAGTTGTTCTCAGATGTTGTTAGTTGTTCTCAGTTGTTAGTTGTTCTCAGATGTTAGTTGTTGTTAGTTGTTAGTTGTTCTCAGATGTTGTTAGTTGTTCTCAGATGTTGTTAGTTGTTCTCAGATGTTAGTTGTTCTCAGTTGTTAGTTGTTCTCAGTTGTTAGATGTTCTCAGATGTTGTTAGTTGTTCTCAGATGTTGTTAGTTGTTCTCAGATGTTAGTTGTTCTCAGTTGTTAGTTGTTCTCAGTTGTTAGTTGTTCTCAGTTGTTAGATGTTGTTAGTTGTTCTCAGTTGTTAGTTGTTCTCAGTTGTTAGTTGTTCTCAGTTGTTAGTTGTTCTCAGTTGTTAGTTGTTCTCAGTTGTTAGTTGTTCTCAGATGTTGTTAGTTGTTCTCAGTTGTTAGTTGTTCTCAGATGTTAGTTGTTCTCAGTTGTTGTTAGTTGTTCTCAGATGTTGTTAGTTGTTCTCAGTTGTTAGTTGTTCTCAGATGTTGTTAGTTGTTCTCAGATGTTGTTAGTTGTTCTCAGATGTTGTTAGTTGTTGTTAGTTGTTCTCAGATGTTGTTAGTTGTTCTCAGATGTTGTTAGTTGTTCTCAGTTGTTAGTTGTTCTCAGATGTTGTTAGTTGTTCTCAGTTGTTAGTTGTTCTCAGATGTTGTTAGTTGTTCTCAGTTGTTAGTTGTTCTCAGATGTTGTTAGTTGTTCTCAGATGTTGTTAGTTGTTCTCAGTTGTTAGTTGTTGTTAGTTGTTCTCAGATGTTGTTAGTTGTTCTCAGTTGTTAGTTGTTCTCAGTTGTTAGTTGTTCTCAGTTGTTACTTGTTCTCAGTTGTTAGTTGTTCTCAGTGTTCTCAGTTGTTAGTTGTTCTCAGTTGTTAGTTGTTCTCAGTTGTTAGTTGTTGTTAGTTGTTCTCAGTTGTTAGTTGTTGTTAGTTGTTCTCAGTTGTTAGTTGTTGTTAGTTGTTCTCAGTTGTTAGTTGTTCTCAGTTGTTAGTTGTTCTCAGTTGTTAGTTGTTCTCAGTTGTTAGTTGTTCTCAGTTGTTAGTTGTTCTCAGTTGTTAGTTGTTGTTAGTTGTTGTCAGTTGTTGTTAGTTGTTCTCAGTTGTTAGTTGTTGTTAGTTGTTCTCAGCTGTTGTTAGTTGTTCTCAGCTGTTGTTAGTTGTTGTTAGTTGTTCTCAGATGTTGTTAGTTGTTCTCAGCTGTTGTTAGTTGTTCTCAGTTGTTGTTAGTTGTTCTCAGCTGTTGTTAGTTGTTCTCAGTTGTTGTTAGTTGTTCTCAGTTGTTGTCAGTTGTTCTCAGTTGTTCTCAGTTGTTGTTAGTTGTTGTTAGTTGTTCTCAGCTGTTGTTAGTTGTTCTCAGATGTTGTTAGTTGTTCTCAGCTGTTGTTAGTTGTTCTCAGTTGTTGTTAGTTGTTCTCAGCTGTTGTTAGTTGTTCTCAGTTGTTGTTAGTTGTTCTCAGTTGTTGTCAGTTGTTCTCAGTTGTTCTCAGTTGTTCTCAGTTGTTGTTAGTTGTTCTCAGCTGTTGTTAGTTGTTCTCAGTTGTTGTTAGTTGTGTGGCAAACCTTTTCAAGGTTAGGAGTGTTTGTCACAAACTAAGTGGTAAACTGTCACCAAATCACCCAAGAATGAGAGTTCTTTCGAACAGGACAGTACCTGTGTGTTTGTTTCTCCGTCCTGGTCCACCCAGGCCGTAGGCGAGGTCAAGGATAGCAGGGTTCGGTACACTATTCGGGTTCTCGGTAGGTCCAGGTCCAAACGCCAACAGGTAAGTCCAAACAATCCAGCTCATACACGGTAAATCCAGCCAATCTCTATAGTCTCTTTCTCTATTGTTCATAGCTCCTTCCAGCACTCTCTCTTCCTCTTCCTGGGTTTTCTTGACCCTTTATCTGTGAGTCGGCTCCACCTTCTGAGGGTTCCCCTTGCTTCTGGGACTTGTAGTTTTGGTGGTCAGCCATTTTGTGATCTGTAGTTCTGACAGGGGTGGCCATTTTAGTTAGTTCTGCTCTCACATATCTGCCACTTATCATTCGACCCCCTTCTTTGCCTCAGTTGTTGTCAGTTGTTGTCAGTTGGTGTTAGTACTTCTCCGTTGTTAGTTGTTCTCAGCTGTTCTCAGTTGTTGTTAGTTCTTCTCAGTTATTGTCAGTTGTTGTCAGTTGTTATTAGTTGTTCTCAGATGTTTTTAGTTGTTATTAGTACTTGTCAGTTGTTCTCCGTTGTTAGTTGTTCTCAGCTGTTCTCAGTTGTTGTTAGTTGTTGTCAGTTGTTCTCAGCTGTTGTTAGTTGTTATTAGTTGTTCTCAGATGTTGTTATTAGTTGTTGTCAGTTGTTCTCCGTTGTTAGTTGTTCTCAGTTGTTCTCAGTTGTTGTCAGTTGTTCTCAGCTGTTCTCAGTTGTTGTCAGTTGTTCTCAGTTGTTGTTAGTTTTTCTCAGTTATTTTCCGTTGTTGTTAGTTGTTCTCAGTTATTTTCAGTTGTTGTTAGTTGTTCCCAGTTCTTGTTAGTTGTTGTCAATGGTTGTCAGTTGTTCTATGTTGTTAGTTGTTGTTAGTTATTCTCAGTTGTTGTTAGTTCTCAGCTGTTGTTAGTTGTTCTCAGTTGTTGTTAGTTCTCAGTTGTTGTTAGTTGTTCTCAGTTGTTGTTCTCAGTTGTTGTTTTCAGTTGTTAGTTGTTGTCAGTTGTTGTTTTCAGTTGTTAGTTGTTGTCAGTTGTTGTTCTCAGTTGTTGTTAGTTGTTATTAGTTGTTCTCAGATATTTTCAGTTGTTGTTCTCAGTTGTTGTTAGTTGTTCTCTGTTGTTAGTTGTTGTCAGTTGTTCTCAGGCTCCACCTTCTGAGGGTTCCCCTTGCTTCTGGGACTTGTAGTTTTGGCGGTCAGCCATTTTGTGATCTGTAGTTCTGACAGGGGTGGCCATTTTAGTTAGTTCTGCTCTCACATATCTGCCACTTATCACTCGACCCCCTTCTTTGCCACAGTTGTTGTCAGTTGTTGTCAGTTGGTGTTAGTACTTCTCAGTTGTTCTCAGTTGTTGTTAGTTGTTCTCAGTTGTTGTTAGTTCTCAGTTGTTGTTTTCAGTTGTTAGTTGTTGTCAGTTGTTGTTTTCAGTTGTTAGTTGTTGTCAGTTGTTGTTAGTTCTTCTCAGTTGTTGTTAGTTGTTGTCAGTTGTTCTCAGCTGTTGTAAGTTGTTATTAGTTGTTCTCAGATGTTGTTAGTTGTTATTAGTTGTTGTCAGTTGTTCTCCGTTGTTAGTTGTTCTCAGTTGTTGTTAGTTGTTCTCAGTTGTTGTTCTCAGTTGTTATTAGTTGTTCTCAGATGTTGTTAGTTGTTATTAGTTGTTGTCAGTTGTTCTCCGTTGTTAGTTGTTCTCAGCTGTTCTCAGTTGTTGTTAGTTCTTCTCAGCTGTTGTTAGTTGTTATTAGTTGTTCTCAGATGTTGTTATTAGTTGTTGTCAGTTGTTCTCCGTTTTTAGTTGGTCTCAGCTGTTCTCAGTTGTTGTTAGTTGTTCTCAGTTGTTGTTAGTTGTTCTCAGTTATTGTCAGTTGTTGTCAGTTGTTATTAGTTGTTCTCAGATGTTTTTAGTTGTTATTAGTACTTGTCAGTTGTTCTCCGTTGTTAGTTGTTCTCAGCTGTTCTCAGTTGTTGTTAGTTGTTGTCAGTTGTTCTCAGCTGTTGTTAGTTGTTATTAGTTGTTCTCAGATGTTGTTAGTTGTTATTAGTTGTTCTCCGTTGTTAGTTGTTCTCAGCTGTTCTCAGTTGTTGTTAGTTGTTCTCAGTTGTTGTTAGTTGTTCTCAGTTATTGTCAGTTGTTGTCAGTTGTTCTCAGTTGTTGTTAGTTGTTGTTAGTTCTTGTCAGTTGGTGTTAGTGTTTCTCAGTTGTTCTCAGTTGTTGTCAGTTGGTGTTAGTGTTTCTCAGTTGTTGTCAGTTGTTGTTAGTTGTTCTCAGTGGTTGTCAGTTGTTCTCAGTTGTTGTTAGTTGTTCTCAGTTATTTTCCGTTGTTGTTAGTTGTTCTCAGTTATTTTCAGTTGTTGTTAGTTGTTCCCAGTTCTTGTTAGTTGTTGTCAGTGGTTGTCAGTTGTTCTATGTTGTTAGTTGTTGTTAGTTATTCTCAGTTGTTGTTAGTTCTCAGCTGTTGTTAGTTGTTCTCAGTTGTTGTTAGTTGTTCTCAGTTGTTGTTCTCAGTTGTTGTTTTCAGTTGTTAGTTGTTGTCAGTTGTTGTTTTCAGTTGTTAGTTGTTGTCAGTTGTTGTTCTCAGTTGTTGTCAGTTGTTGTTAGTTGTTCTCAGCTGTTGTTAGTTGTTATTAGTTGTTCTCAGATATTTTCAGTTGTTGTTAGTTGTTCTCAGCTGTTGTTAGTTGTTCTCAGCTGTTGTTAGTTGTTCTCAGTTGTTGTTAGTTGTTCCCAGTTCTTGTTAGTTGTTGTCAATGGTTGTCAGTTGTTCTATGTTGTTAGTTGTTGTTAGTTATTCTCAGTTGTTGTTAGTTCTCAGCTGTTGTTAGTTGTTCTCAGTTGTTGTTAGTTCTCAGTTGTTGTTAGTTGTTCTCAGTTGTTGTTTTCAGTTGTTAGTTGTTGTCAGTTGTTCTCAGTTGTTGTTAGTTGTTCTCTGTTGTTAGTTGTTGTTATTTGTTCTCTGTTGTTTTTATTTGTTCTCCATTGTTGTTATTAGTTGTTGTTCTCAGTTGTTGTCAGTTGTTCTCAGTTGTTGTTATATGTTGTTGTTAGTTGTTGTCAGTTGTTCTCAGTTGTTATTAGTTGTTCTCAGCTGTTCTCAGTTGTTGTTAGTTGTTCTCAGTTATTGTCAGTTGTTATCAGTTGTTATTAGTTGTTGTTGTTAGTTGTTCTCAGTTGTTGTTAGTTGTTGTTAGTTGTTGTTCTCAGTTGTTATTAGTTGTTGTCAGTTGTTCTCCGTTGTTAGTTGTTCTCAGCTGTTCTCAGTTGTTGTTAGTTCTTCTCAGTTGTTGTTAGTTGTTGTCAGTTGTTCTCAGCTGTTGTTAGTTGTTATTAGTTGTTCTCAGATGTTGTTAGTTGTTATTAGTTTTTGTCAGTTGTTCTTCGTTGTTAGTTGTTGTTAGTTGTTGTCAGTTGTTCTCAGTTGTTATTAGTTGGTCTCAGCTGTTCTCAGTTGTTGTCAGTTGTTCTCCGTTGTTAGTTGTTCTAAGTTGTTGTTAGTTGTTCTCAGTTGTTGTTCTCAGTTGTTGTCAGTTGTTCTCAGTTATTGTCAGTTGGTGTCAGTTGTTATTAGTTGTTCTCAGCTGTTCTCAGTTGTTGTTAGTTATTCTCAGTTGTTGTTAGTTCTCAGCTGTTGTTAGTTGTTCTCAGTTGTTGTTAGTTGTTCTCAGTTGTTGTTCTCAGTTGTTGTTTTCAGTTGTTAGTTGTTGTCAGTTGTTGTTTTCAGTTGTTAGTTGTTGTCAGTTGTTGTTCTCAGTTGTTGTCAGTTGTTGTTAGTTGTTCTCAGCTGTTGTTAGTTGTTATTAGTTGTTCTCAGATATTTTCAGTTGTTGTTAGTTGTTCTCAGCTGTTGTTAGTTGTTCTCAGCTGTTGTTAGTTGTTCTCAGTTGTTGTTAGTTGTTCCCAGTTCTTGTTAGTTGTTGTCAATGGTTGTCAGTTGTTCTATGTTGTTAGTTGTTGTTAGTTATTCTCAGTTGTTGTTAGTTCTCAGCTGTTGTTAGTTGTTCTCAGTTGTTGTTAGTTCTCAGTTGTTGTTAGTTGTTCTCAGTTGTTGTTTTCAGTTGTTAGTTGTTGTCAGTTGTTCTCAGTTGTTGTTAGTTGTTCTCTGTTGTTAGTTGTTGTTATTTGTTCTCTGTTGTTTTTATTTGTTCTCCATTGTTGTTATTAGTTGTTGTTCTCAGTTGTTGTCAGTTGTTCTCAGTTGTTGTTATATGTTGTTGTTAGTTGTTGTCAGTTGTTCTCAGTTGTTATTAGTTGTTCTCAGCTGTTCTCAGTTGTTGTTAGTTGTTCTCAGTTATTGTCAGTTGTTATCAGTTGTTATTAGTTGTTGTTGTTAGTTGTTCTCAGTTGTTGTTAGTTGTTGTTAGTTGTTGTTCTCAGTTGTTATTAGTTGTTGTCAGTTGTTCTCCGTTGTTAGTTGTTCTCAGCTGTTCTCAGTTGTTGTTAGTTCTTCTCAGTTGTTGTTAGTTGTTGTCAGTTGTTCTCAGCTGTTGTTAGTTGTTATTAGTTGTTCTCAGATGTTGTTAGTTGTTATTAGTTGTTGTCAGTTGTTCTTCGTTGTTAGTTGTTGTTAGTTGTTGTCAGTTGTTCTCAGTTGTTATTAGTTGGTCTCAGCTGTTCTCAGTTGTTGTCAGTTGTTCTCCGTTGTTAGTTGTTCTAAGTTGTTGTTAGTTGTTCTCAGTTGTTGTTCTCAGTTGTTGTCAGTTGTTCTCAGTTATTGTCAGTTGGTGTCAGTTGTTATTAGTTGTTCTCAGCTGTTCTCAGTTGTTGTTAGTTGTTCTCAGTTGTTGTTAGTTGTTGTCAGTTGTTATTAGTTGTTCTCAGATGTTGTTAGTTGTTATTAGTACTTGTCAGTTGTTCTCCGTTGTTAGTTGTTCTCAGCTGTTCTCAGTTGTTGTTAGTTCTTCTCAGTTGTTGTTAGTTGTTGTTAGTTGTTCTCAGTTGTTGTTGTTAGTTCTTCTCAGTTGGTGTTAGTGTTTCTCAGTTGTTCTCAGTTGTTGTCAGTTGTTGTTAGTTGTTCTCAGTTCTTGTTAGTTGTTGTCAGTGGTTGTCAGTTGTTCTATGTTGTTAGTTGTTGTTAGTTATTCTCAGTTGTTGTTAGTTCTCAGCTGTTGATACTTGTTCTCAGTTGTTGTTAGTTGTTGTCAGTGGTTGTCAGTTGTTCTATGTTGTTAGTTGTTGTTAGTTATTCTCAGTTGTTGTTAGTTCTCAGCTGTTGTTACTTGTTCTCAGTTGTTGTTTTCAGTTGTTAGTTGTTTACATTTACATTTAAGTCATTTAGCAGACGCTCTTATCCAGAGCGACTTACAAATTGGTGCATTCACCTTATGACATCCAGTGGAACAGCCACTTTACAATAGTGCATCTAAATATTTTAAGGGGGGAAGGGGGGTGAGAAGGATTACTTTATCCTATCCTAGGTATTCCTTAAAGAGGTGGGGTTTCAGGTGTCTCCGGAAGGTGGTGATTGACTCCGCTGTCCTGGCGTCGTGAGGGAGTTTGTTCCACCATTGGGGAGCCAGAGCAGCGAACAGTTTTGACTGGGCTGAGCGGGAACTGTACTTCCTCAGTGGTAGGGAGGAGAGCAGGCCAGAGGTGGATGAACGCAGTGCCCTTATTTGGGTGTAGGGCCTGATCAGAGCCTGGAGGTACTGAGGTGCCGTTCCCCTCACAGCTCCGTAGGCAAGCACCATGGTCTTGTAGCGGATGCGAGCTTCAACTGGAAGCCAGTGGAGAGAGCGGAGGAGCGGGGTGACGTGAGAGAACTTGGGAAGGTTGAACACTAGACGGGCTGCGGCGTTCTGGATGAGTTGTAGGGGTTTAATGGCACAGGCAGGGAGCCCAGCCAACAGCGAGTTGCAGTAATCCAGACGGGAGATGACAAGTGCCTGGATTAGGACCTGCGCCGCTTCCTGTGTGAGGCAGGGCCGTACTCTGCGGATGTTGTAGAGCATGAACCTACAGGAACGGGCCACCGCCTTGATGTTAGTTGAGAACGACAGGGTGTTGTCCAGGATCACGCCAAGGTTCTTAGCGCTCTGGGAGGAGAACACAATGGAGTTGTCAACCGTGATGGCGAGATCATGGAATGGGCAGTCCTTCCCCGGGAGGAAGAGCAGCTCCGTCTTGCCGAAGTTCAGCTTGAGGTGGTGATCCGTCATCCACACTGATATGTCTGCCAGACATGCAGAGATGCGATTCGCCACCTGGTCATCAGAAGGGGGAAAGGAGAAGATTAATTGTGTGTCGTCTGCATAGCAATGATAGGAGAGACCATGTGAGGTTATGACAGAGCCAAGTGACTTGGTGTATAGCGAGAATAGGAGAGGGCCTAGAACAGAGCCCTGGGGGACACCAGTGGTGAGAGCGCGTGGTGAGGAGACAGATTCTCGCCACGCCACCTGGTAGGAGCGACCTGTCAGGTAGGACGCAATCCAAGCGTGGGCCGCGCCGGAGATGCCCAACTCGGAGAGGGTGGAGAGGAGGATCTGATGGTTCACAGTATCGAAGGCAGCCGATAGGTCTAGAAGGATGAGAGCAGAGGAGAGAGAGTTAGCTTTAGCGGTGCGGAGCGCCTCCGTGATACAGAGAAGAGCAGTCTCAGTTGAATGACTAGTCTTGAAACCTGACTGATTTGGATCAAGAAGGTCATTCTGAGAGAGATAGCGGGAGAGCTGACCAAGGACGGCACGTTCAAGAGTTTTGGAGAGAAAAGAAAGAAGGGATACTGGTCTGTAGTTGTTGACATCGGAGGGATCGAGTAGTAGTTAGTAATAGTTGTTGTTAGTTCTTCTCAGTTGTTGTTAGTTGTTGTCAGTTGTTCTCAGCTGTTGTTAGTTTTTATTAGTTGTTGTCAGTTGTTCTCCGTTGTTAGTTGTTCTCAGCTGTTCTCAGTTGTTGTTAGTTGTTGTCAGTTGTTCTCAGTTGTTGTTAGTTGTTGTTAGTTGTTGTCAGTTGGTGTTAGTGTTTCTCAGTTGTTGTCAGTTGGTGTTAGTGTTTCTCAGTTGTTGTCAGTTGTTGTTAGTTGTTCTCAGTTGTTGTCAGTTGTTCTCAGTTGTTGTCAGTTGTTCTCAGTTGTTGTTAGTTGTTGTTAGTTGTTGTCAGTTGGTGTTAGTGTTTCTCAGTTGTTGTCAGTTGGTGTTAGTGTTTCTCAGTTGTTCTCAGTTGTTGTTAGTTGTTCTCAGTTGTTGTCAGTTGTTCTGTCATTCCACAGAACATCCATTTACACTTGATGTCAACCGATTATGTTTTTTCAACGCTGATACCGATTATTTGAAGACCAAAAAAAAGGCGAATACCGATTAATTGGCCGATTTTTAAAATGTATTTGTAATAATGATAATTACAACAATACTGAATGAACACTTATTTTAACTTAATATAATACATCAATACAATCCATTTAGCCTCAAATAAATAATGAAACATGTTCAATTTGGTTTAAATAATGCAAAAACAAAGTGTTGGAGAAGAACGTAAAAGTGCAATATGTGCCATGTAAGAAAGCTAACGTTTAAGTTCCTTTCTCAGAACATGAGAACATATGAAAGCTGGTGGTTCCTTTTAACATGAGTCTTCAATATTCCCAGGTAAGAAGTTTTAGGTTGTAGTTATTATAGGAATTATAGGACTATTTCTCTCTATACCATTTGTATTTCATTAACCTTTGATTATTGGATGTTCTTATAGGCACTTTAGTATTGCCAGTGTAACAGTATAGCTTCCGTACCTCTCCTCGCTCCTACCTGGGCTTGATCCTGGAACACAACGATAACAGCCACCCTCGAAGCAGGGTGACTAGCTAGCCATTTCACATTGGTTACACCAGCCTAATCTCGGGAGTTGATAGGGTGGTGGTTGTGGGGTGGTCAGGTGGTGGTTGTGGGGTGGTTGTGGGGTGGTTGTGAGGTGGTCAGGTGGTGGTTGTGGGGTGGTCAGGTGGTGGTTGTGGGGTGGTTGTGGGGTGGTCAGGTGGTGGTTGTGGGGTGGTGGTGAGGTGGTGGTTGTGGGGTGGTCAGGTGGTGGTTGTGAGGTGGTCAGGTGGTGGTTGTGGGGTGGTGGTGAGGTGGTGGTTGTGGGGTGGTGAGGTGGTGGTTGTGGGGTGGTCAGGTGGTGGGGGGCGAGGTGGTGGTTGTGAGGTGGTCAGGTGGTGGTTGTGGTGTGGTGGTGAGGTGGTGGTTGTGGGGTGGTGAGGTGGTGGTTGTGGGGTGCTCAGGTGGTGGGGGATGAGGTGGTGGTTGTGGGGTGGTGGTGAGGTGGTGGTTGTGGGGTGGTGGTGAGGTGGTGGTTGAGGGGTGGTGGTGAGGTGGTGGTTGTGGGGTGGTGGTGAGGTGGTGGTTGTGGGGTGGTCAGGTGGTCAGACAAAGATGAGGTCCATAATTATTAATTACATTTCTTGAGTCATTAGATTTCCCCCAAACATTTTATTTTTAATAAAACCCTCATAATTTTATGAGAATAAATACAAATGTTTAGCAGGAACTAAATATTTCTAGTTAATTGTGACTGTATTGTGGAAAAGTCAAACATGGCGTACAATATGAATTAAATTCAGTAAAATAAGCTGTTTATCAGATGTGGATATCAGCTCAGGACCATTTTAATATATTTTAATATATTTTATCTGCTTTTGCAGATTCCAGCTTCTTTTCCAAGTAATTTTCATTGTCCGGATTAAAGCTTTATTTTCTTCAGCCTTAATCCAATCCATTACATAGTTTATGATTTTAATATTCTTATACTTTGAAATTATGTTTTTGTGTGTTTTCAGAGCACATGTTGTTTTTTTGTTGTCGTCTGGCTCAGTCTGGGGGTCCATATGGTTTGGAAATACCTCCCTTCCTCTCTCTTCTCTCTTCTCCCTCCCTATCTCTTCTCCCTCCCTATCTCTTCTCCCTCCCTCTCTCTTCTCCCTCCCTATCTCTTCTCCCTCCCTCCTCCCTCTCTCTTCTCCCTCCCTCCTCTCCCCTCCCTCTCTCTTCTCCCTCCCTCCCTATCTCTTCTCCCTCCCTCCCTCCCTCTCTCTTCTCCCTCCCTCTCTCTTCTCCCTC
Source organism: Oncorhynchus gorbuscha (assembly GCF_021184085.1). Classification (NCBI taxonomy): domain Eukaryota; kingdom Metazoa; phylum Chordata; class Actinopteri; order Salmoniformes; family Salmonidae; genus Oncorhynchus; species Oncorhynchus gorbuscha. The sequence goes on from NC_060177.1 coordinate 90,673,727, forward strand.
CCTATCTCTTCTCCCTCCCTCTCTCTTCTCCCTCCCTATCTCTTCTCCCTTCCTCTCTCTTCTCCCTCCCTCTCTCTCTCTTCTCCCTCCCTCTCTCTCTCTTCTCCCTCCCTCTCTCTCTCTCTCTCCTCCTCTCTCTTCTCCCTCCCTCTCTCTTCTCCCTCCCTATCTCTTCTCCCTTCCTCTCTCTTCTCCCTCCCTCTCTCTCTCTTCTCCCTCTCTCTCTCTTCTCCCTCCCTCTCTCTTCTCCCTCCCTCTCTCTTCTCCCTCTCTCTCTCTTCTCCCTCCCTCTCTCTTCTCCCTCCCTCTCTCTTCTCCCTCCCGCTCTCTTCTCCCTCCCTCTCTCTTCTCCCTCCCTCTCTCTTCTCCCTCCCTCTCTCTTCTCCCTCCCTCTCTCCCTCCATCTCTCTTCTCCCTTCCTCTCTCTTCTCCCTCCCTCTCTCTTCTCCCTCCCTCCCTCTCTCTCTCTTCTCCCTCCCTCTCTCTCTTCTCCCTCCCTCGCTCTTTCCCTCCCTCTCTCTCTCTTCTCCCTCCCTCTCTCTCTCTTCTCCCTCCCTCTCTCTTTTTCCCTCCCTCTCTCTCTCTTCTCCCCCCTCCCTCTATTCTCCCTTCTCCTCCCTCTCTCTTCTCCTCTCTCTCTTCTCCCTCCCTCTCTCTTTTCCCTCCCCCTCTCTCTCTTTTCCCTCCCTCTCTCTCTCTTTTCCCTCCCTCTCTCTCTCTTTTCCCTCCCTCTCTTCTCTTCTCCCTTCCTCTCTCTCTATTCTCCCTCCCTCTTCTCCCTCTCTCTCTCTTCTCCCTCCCTCTCTCTCTCCTCTCCCTCCCTCTCTCTCTCTTCTCCCTCCCTCTCTCTCTTCTCCCTCCCTCTCTCTCTCTTCTCCCTCCCTCTCTCTCTCTTCTCCCTCTCTCTCTCTTCTCCCTCCCTCTCTCTCTCTTCTCCCTCCCTCTCTCTCTTCTCCCTCCCTCTCTCTCTCTTCTCCCTCTCTCTCTCTCTCTCCCCTCCCTCTCTCTTCTCCCTCCCTCTCTCTCTTCTCCCTCCCTCTCTCTCTTCTCTCCCTCCCTCTCTCTCTCTCTCCCTCCCTCTCTCTCTCTTCTCCCTCCCTCTCTCTCTCTTCTCCCTCCCTCTCTCTCTCTCCCTCCCTCTCTCTCTCTTCTCCCTCCCTCTCTCTCTCTCTCTCTCTCTCTCTTCTCCCTCCCTCTCTCTCTCTCCCTCCTCCCTCTCTCTCTTCTCCCCTCTCCCTCTTCTCCCTCTCTGTCTTCTCCCTCCCTCTCTCTCTCTTCTCCTCCTCCCTCTCTCTATTCTCCCTCCCTCTCTCTCTTCTCCCTCCCTCTCTCTCTCTTCTCCCTCCCTCTCTCTCTCTTCTCCCTCCCTCTCTCTCTCTTCTCCCTCCCTCTCTCTCTCTTCTCCCTCCCTCTCTCTCTCATCTCCCTCCCTCTCTCTCTCTTCTCCCTCCCTCTCTCTCTTCTCCCTCTCTCTCTCTCTCCTCCCTCCCTCTCTCTTTCCCTCCCTCTCTCTCTCTCCCTCTCTCTCTTTTCCCTCCCTCTCTCTCTCTTTTCCCTCCCTCTCTCTCTCTTCTCCCTCCCTCTTTCTATATTCTCCCTCTCTCTATTCTCCCTCTCTCTCTATTCTCCCTCCCTCTCTCTTCTCCCTCTCTCTCTCTTCTCCCTCTCTCTCTCTTCTCCCTCCCTCTCTCTTTTCCCTCCCTCTCTCTCTCTTTTCCCTCCCTCTCTCTCTATTCTCCCTCCCTCTCTCTTCTCCCTCTCTCTTCTCCCTCCCTCTTCTCCCTCCCTCTCTCTCTATTCTCCCTCTCTCTCTCTTCTCCCTCCCTCTCTCTCGCTTCTCCCTCCCTTTCTCTCTCTTCTCCCTCCCTCTCTCTTCTCCCTCCCTCTCTCTCTCTTCTCCCTCCCTCTCTCTTCTCCCCTCCCTCTCTCTCTCTTCTCCCTCTCTCTCTTTCTCTTCTCCCTCCCTCTCTTTCTCTTCTCCCTCCCTCTCTCTCTCTTCTCCCTCCCTCTCTCTCTCTTCTCCCTCCCTCTCTCTCTCTTCTCCCTCCCTCTCTCTCTCTTCTCCCTCTCTCTCTCTTCTCCCTCCCTCTCTCTTCTCCCTCTCTCTCTCTTCTCCCTCCCTCTCTCTCTCTTCTCCCTCCCTCTCTCTCTCTTCTCCCTCCCTCTCTCTCTCTTCTCCCTCTCTCTCTCTCTCTTCTCCCTCCCTCTCTCTTCTTCCTCCCTCTCTCTTCTCCCTCCCTCTCTCTCTCTTCTCCCTCCCTCTCTTCTCCCTTCCTTTCCCTTCCTGTCCATTTCTTCCTGTCCTTTTCTTCCTGTCCTTTTCTTTCTTCTCCATTTGTATGTTTGTTTTTGATTGGTTAGTTAGGAATAGGCTGGTACCTGCAGTTTGAATGGGGGGGGGTGTTTGGCGTCTCCGTTAGCTAGTTGCCCCTACGTCCCCCTCTCTGCTGCCTGATCAGATGTGACCTGCTGTACCCAGCGCTGCTTTTTCACCCACAATCCTTCAGACTGGCCGTGACACACACCGTTACACACACACACCGAGACACCCCCCCCCCCCTCCTCCATCACCTATTAAAATCAAAGCCCTGGTTGGGCGCTGAGCGCTGGAACGCTAGATTTAATTATAGTACATTATTGTTAATGTCAGCGTTACGGGAGAAGAGGACCTCTCTCTCTGTCTGTCTGTCGCCCGCATTAGGCTACTCTCAGACAGATGTATACAGGAATCACACGCAGTCTCCGTAATCTATTCTAATGCAACCCTCATCCAAGTCCCCTTGATTTGAATGTTTAAAAAGATGTAACCCCGGGTTACGGGTATTTGTGTTATGCGGCGAATATGTTTTGGGTGAATATTCAATGACGGTAGTGTTTTTTTATGCATTAATATAACGGTGTGTTGACGCTCGCTAACATGTTTTGAAGGTCTATCGGGGAAATCTCATCAGCAGTTGTTATGAGTAAAAATGCACTTGATTTATGATAACAAATACTGTATTCAAGTAAACATATACTGTATTAGGTCTCTTCAAACTCATCGTGTAACAAAATAAACATGAGCTTTGTTATTGTCTCCTTGAAGAGGGAATCATTTTTTTTAGAATAGTTTGGATTTGGTTACAGATGAGGAAATTATAGTGCTGTAAGAGAAAATGTTTAAATATAATTTCCAATAATTATCTGTTGACAACTTGTAGTAATTATATTATATCTACTCCTATTATAAATTAATATTCTTAAAAAAAAAAAAACGGAATTAATTCTTTTAAAAGATGCTATTGTTTCTTGCCTTCGGTGTTGATTTGAGTTTCTGCATTTGATCAGTTATTTATTTCTGTATCGTCTAATTTAGTTTGTGTCTCTTTGAGACTGTAAAGCCCGGGGTATGTTTTAGCAGGCGTCTAGTGTACAGCTGATTTATG